>NC_090800.1:94322917-94631042 GCF_036512215.1 Solanum lycopersicum
ACTTTTTCTCACGTTGTTGTAATCTGATTTCACTTTTGCTTGAGAAAGATTAGTGAAAACGGTTGAAAATTCTGTGTGACAGGTCGTGGTTTTACTCCCTTGAGCAATGAGGTTACCAGGTAAACTGCTTGTGCTATTTTTTGTGTTTTCTTACTCTTTGTTCTTACTTCGAGTGTGTCAAGGGACCTGGACCGTTGACTGATATTGGACGCAAGTATTCTAACAAGTAGTAATTGTTTTTTCTTACTCACCTATAAAGGGGAACGGTAGCAGAATCATCTGAGCCTGCTATGAATTCTTGATATTTTGTTGATAGAAAAATGTGTTTGAGCTTATCAATTCCTTTGAAGCCGGTAGCTAGTATGACTAAGTCGGATTTTATTGTTTCGGCCTGACCATCGAGCACAATACCTTCTTTAGAAAATCCAAAGCAGTCTGCTTTCTTGATAAGCTTTATACTTCCCTCCTCAACTCTGTCGTAGAAGCCTTCTGGAACTAGAGCAGCTGAACACGAACTCAATTCGTTTAAGAAGCTATGCTTTGGCACCATTCCATATTTTGCAAGCCTATTCTTGTGTTTTATATAAGTTTCTACATATTTTGAAAAGGCCCACCTCTGTGAAATGATACTGTTCGTTAATTTTGTTTGTAGAAAACAGAGATGTGTATGTGTATATATGGGGGCATTTAGTTAGTTACCAATGGTGAAAGAGTTGTGGCGAGGAGACTTAAAAGAAGGCCTTCACCAGGTTTATGCACCATAAGTTCGGAGAATCGACTTAAGTAGAGATATCCCAAATTAAGTCCCCATGGGGAAAAATCTGGAAGGTTCCAATGCGGGGTCCTGATTAGTACCGTGCATGGACGTTCAACCCCTGCAATATATAATTAAATAATAAAAGCGTAAACTTTTAGATGTGATAGGCCTAACAACTAACAGTTACTTACCATTAACGGTAGAGCACTCCATTGCAATGTCCATTCCTGATCTCTGAAATCCAACAACGGCTACTTGTTTTCCTTTGACAAAGTTGGTTGCAGTTTTGGTGTCCATCTTGGAATGGTCCATTGAATGGATTACTTGCCCCTCAAAAGCTTCAGGTCCATTGTTTGGACGAAATTCAGGCATGTTTGGGAGCTGGCTGAACCTTCCCAAGCAAACTACTACAAAATCAACTTGGTATACCTGCATGCAACAAAAAAATTTCAATATTTCTTTCTATACATCTCGTTTTCACAAAAAGTAAAAGTGTTTAGGTCGAAATTTTCTTAATTTGGTAATTAAGCGTTGTACTTGCCTGTGTAGAAGTGTGCTGTACGGTGACGTTCCACTTGCCTTTACACAAATTCCATTCTCCAGAGCTGCTGTCATCTTCATAGCTTAGGCTCAACACTTTGCTATTGAACTTAATGTGTCGGACCAAATCAAAGTGAGTTGCGTACGATTCAATGTACTCCAGCACCGTTTTTTGGTGAGGGAGCATTTCGGTTACGGAATCAGGCCAGGGGAAATCAGAGAACTGGTAAAACGATTTTGGTGTCTGCAGCTTAGTGCTCTCAATGGTCTTTCTCCAAACACCTCCAATGCCACTCTCTGACTCAAACACAATTGGATCAAATCCTTTAGAAATGCAGTACTTGCAGGCCAACAGTCCGCTGATTCCAGCACCTATTATGGCTATCACCTCTTTCTTTCTGTCATTAAAATTTGCCATTTCGTACTGATAAACAGCTTGAATTGCCCTGCCCTTTAAATAGGGAGTAGCTTATACCCTTTATATAGGGAGTAGCTTATTATTAATCTTTGTATTCCAATTTCCATGGTCCAATTATTCCTAAATTTATTTCAATACCAACTACTTTTAGTAAATATATGGAAGGATGAGCTGCATTACTTAATCAGAACACGCAATCCTCAGTTACTTTTTTAACATGTGACTGATAATATATACTTACTTTGTTTGGTTAGAAACCACAGTTCCATTTGAAAAACGGTTATATAGAAATGGTGCCCGCATTTGAAAATTTTTGTCTATACATTTGACTTTATACTAATATTTGTTGTAATCAAATTGTACTTGGCCATTGTGGGCAATGCCCAATACCAACTAACCATATAATTACTCAATTGAGAGCATCGTGGTAAGATATAAGCCAAGCCAAGCCAAGCCTGCCTGCAACTCCCTTAGGATTAGAAAAACAAAATCAAGTCAATAAAGAACCAAATTGTTAGAATATACAAATTATAATAAGCATAGCCATCTCTGGGGCCAAACAATACAATGGAGCGAGTTGTGGAGGAATTTTTCCAAGTAATTAGTTTCCACTTTCTTAATTTTATTGCTACTTTCCGCTACAAGTATATAGGATAGGGGAGTTAGAAATGTGAACTGTAAAACATTTGTCATCGTACTAATTAGGTAATGGAGGAGAATAAAAATTTGAACATCTTTTTAGAAATGAACTTTGTCCTCGTTGAGGAAAAGTTTTGTGCATATATCAAAGCACTTTTTGTTACTCTCAGAAGACATTCCTTTTGAACTGGAAAGAGTAGTAGCATGCTACCCTTTATTGCACAAAGGTTCAGTAAAAGAAAACATATTTAGAAAAAGAAATTTCAAGATGGGAGGTTTTGGAGCTCTTTAACATACATTAGCCGATGTAATCCATTGGGCCGTAAGGTTGGAACCACTCAGCCCAAAAGCCGTTTTTCCTTTTAGGGTTCCATCCCATGTCCTTGCATAGTTGGTCATTGTACCAAATGTGCAATGCACCAATGCATGATCTCCTGTAGTACTTGTTATATGAATATCTCTTCTTGTATTTATCCCATTCTGCTATCTCTTTCTCCATCACCTTAATGCTTGGTAGCTTAAATTTTCCATCAAGAAGCTCTCCCAGCCATCGACACCTTATTTCCGAGGTGTGTAGATTAGATACGCTTTCTGAGAATCCAATTATTGCCAGTTGTTGAATCCGGGGATGAATGCATTCCCTGATAAATATAATTATTTCCATATGAGATATATATGTATAATAATTTTGGAGCATCCAGACCAAAAGTACTCACTCACCTATAGAGGGGAACTGCAGCAGAATCATCTGAGCCTGCTATGAATTCCTGATATTTTGTCGATTCAAAAATATGCTTGAGATAATCAAGTCCATTGAAGCCAGTAGCTAGTATGACTACGTCGGCTTTAATGGGTTCAGTAGCATGACCGTCGAGCACAATACCTTCTTTTGAGAATCCAAAACTCTCTGCTTTCTTGATGAGCTTGATACTTCCTTCCTCTACTCTCTCATAGAAGCCCTCTGGCACTAAAGAAACTGAACAGGAACTCAATTCGTTTAAGAAACTATGCTCTGGCACCATTCCATGTTTTGCAAGCTGGTGTTTGTGTTTTATGTAACTTTCTATATATTTTGTAAAGGCCCACCTCTGTCAAAATATATGCATGCACATTAGTTCTGTGAGAGGAAGAGAATTCAAATTAATGAGCGAGGAAAGAAAAATAATTACTAATGGTGAAAGAATTGTGGCGAGGAGACTTAGAAGAAAGCCTTCACCAGGTTTATGAACCATAAGTTCAGAGAATCGATTTAGGAACAGATATCCCAAATTGAGTCCCCATGGGAAATAATCGGGAAGGTTCCAATGTGGTGTCCTGATTAGTACTGTGCATGGACGTTCAACCCCTACATAAGCATTACATAACTTTAATACATTACTAGTGCAAGAAGCAACAGCGCCTCTAGCTAGAGAAAGAGGTAGAATTAACTTACCATTAACTGTGGAGCACTCCATGGCAATGTCCATTCCTGATTTTTGGAATCCTACGACGGCAACTTGTTTTCCTTTGACAAAGTTGGTTGCAGTTGAGGAGTCCATCATTGAATAATCCATCGAATGGACTACTTCACCCTCAAAAACTTCAGGGCCTTTGTTTTGAGGGAATTCAGGCATGTTTGGGACTTGACTGAACCTTCCCACACAAACTACTACGAAATCAACTTGGTATATCTGCATGCAAAATTAATACTCACAAGTAGATAATTTCTATAAACTATTAGTAATAAATCTTCTAGACGATACACCTGAACTCATCTCAAGCAATTTTTTTAAATCTATGGTATGCTTTTGTGTTCGCCATTTTCTTTTTGCTTGATGTAGGCAGGAAGAAAGAACATTTAAGCGGGCATCAATTTTTTTTTTTTGGGGGGTTAGATTCAAAATATAAGTTGAAACAAATAAAACAGAGAACAAAAAGGAAGTTGTATGTATGGGAAAGAAGAGTCAAAATTGGGAGAATTTTTTCTTACCTTTTTGGCTTTCCAAGACATGATTATTAGCAAGTGAAAGTTGAAATGACTTTTTCTTCCATAAAACACTAAATTTTGCTTACATTGAGAGATGTTCCTTCCATAATTACCTGTATCTGTGGGGATATGGCTCGAGTGTCCTGTACAGTGACTTTCCACTTCCCTTTATTGCTATAACTATAAGCCTCGCCCCACAAATTCCATTCTCCGTCTCCACTGCCGCCATCTTCAAAGTTGAGGCTCAACACTTTGCTGTTGAAGTGAATGTGGCTAAACAAATCAAAGTGACGTGCGTACGATTCAATGTACTCAAGCACCATTTGTTGGTCAGGAAACACTTGGTTAACTGAATCGGGCCATGGAAAATCAGAAAACTGGTATACGGGTTTTGGTGTCTGCAGCTTAGTGCTCCCAATTGTCTTAGTCCAAACACCCCCAATGCTACTCTTTGACTCGAACAAAATTGGATCAAATCCTTTGGAAATGCAGTATTTGCACGCTAGGAGGCCGCTGATTCCACCTCCAATTATTGCTATCACCTCCTTTTTTCTGCCCTCAAAATTTGCCATTGCAACTGCAACACTTGTCTCCTTTGTTCTTTTCTGTAATAATGATTGATAGTATATATATATTATACAGCTATTAGCCCTCTATTTAATTAATTAATCTAGATTATCTGATTTCTTTATAATTAACAATAATAATGCATAGTATTATTTTTCTCCATTACAATATTTTTCTATATTGTTAACTAGTACTAGTGTCTCTGTATTATAATCTCTTCCCATTATTAAATGATTGTAGCAGGTTAACATGGTAGAGAGTAGGTTCCAATTAATAATCTACTTAACGCGGTTCATGCTCCGTGTGCAAGTTGATTGATTTTTTATTTATTTTGGTAGAATGAAATATTAGTAAAACAAATTACTGCCACTGCCATAGTATGGGAAAAAAGATTTTGAGTATAGATTTTATTACTGTTATTTCCTTTTGCAGATAACAAATTTCTATTCCTCGAAATGCATTTCTTTTCCCATGAAAATCATTTCCTACGCAACGCGTGATAAACTAGTGCAAAGAAGCAGCTATTAACAATGTAAAAATATCAAGTAATTGAATGCATTTCACTATGAAAAGTAAAACAAACTGCCAGCAAAATTGCGATCAAACAGAAAGCAGGCATCTATTACTGCATTTTAAGTTGTTCCTCGGCTCTTCCAGAATACTGATTTTGAAAAGCCAGCAGTGCATGCATATTTAAGTTTTGAAGTCAAGCTGTGCCAATCATCCAGCTTTACAAAGAAAACAGTATAACATGTTCTGACTGAGTGTGTCCAAGCAAATAAGATAGACAATATCAGGCACGAGAAAAGCTACTTAATCTACCACAAAACTGAAGGAAATAAAGAATACAAAGAAACCACCTTGGACAGTGATGCAAACAGTTCCAATTTCATCAACTAAAGAACAACGGTTATAAACCAACTCCACAGAAGTTTGAACTTATATAGAAATTCTTCTACATTTTAACCATCACGATGCATCAGAGTCAATATCACAATGTAGGAGTGCTATAAAGAATAGGGTCAACAAACTCTTCTCTGATAACTCATCATACTATTACGTTCAAGTGTATGATTTGCTCATGTAGACTGATAAAGTGCACACAGTTAATACTGAACAACAAAGGGTTTCCTTCAGGGATTGACACAAATGGCAACTGCATTAATGGGCTGGTGTTGCGACACTAGTTCCCAATCCCATCTTCTGCCCCAGCAGTGCAAGCTGCTCGATGAACTCGCCTCCTGTAAGAATTTCTGTCGTCCCATATATAACATGCTTAACTGGCTGTTGACGATTGGCTAGCTCTTGTAAACTTCCATACTCCACATAGTTACCACCACCTATCATAAAGACAATAGCTTCTTTAAATGGTCCTTTCAGATGACTGCTACTCATCCCGGAGTTTGACTTGGGTGCACGAGGATCAAAAATAATATAAGAATCAATTTCTGGATTGGGTTTCCCCTCCATTAATGCTTCTACTGTTCTTGACAAAGCCAACTGATGATCACTGGATAATAGATTTTTAACACCTGCTGTTACAGCACTGATTGATTGCCCATAGAGCTTTTCAGCCCAATCAACAATGTTGCTCCTACTCGCAGAATTTGCTGATGCTAAAGAGACATTCAATGATTTTATCTTCTTTACATACTGAAATGCTGTGGTATCAACCTCAGACTCCCTAAGTGCTGTTTCAATCATTTCAACTTCTGATTGAGGTAAACTTTCAGTCGAGATAAGATACATGATAGCGAACCGCAGCTTATCCACCTTAGTCCCTTTGCCCTTGAGAGCTCCAATGAGCTCACTGCGATCAATGACACCTCTTACCATCATATCATTCTCCTTTTTGGCATACGAATCAAGGGACCTCTCCTTGATCTCACCTAACAATGCTGTAGCAATATTCGTGTGCTTATCAATGACTTGTTTTCTCTCTGTCAACTCAGGCAGGGAATTTACTGCATTCATCAAATGCTTGGTATTGCCAACCAAGTCTGTCCCATCAAACTCAGCCCCTGGATTCCCACCAGTTCGTTTATTTACCTCCTCCACATCCTGCTTATACTTTTTCAACTGAGCTTCTATCTCCATAGCAACCTCTGGAAACACCAACGACCAATTTGCCACCCAAAATGGATCAGATCTGTCCAACTCAAATGATTTCATCCCACCTTTCTCTCCCTGCACACTCAACCTGTTCAATCTCAAACCAAGCACATCATGAACAAGTGGTCTATACCTAAAATCATGTTGTATAGCTACTGACAGCTCAAAGTTTCTATCAAATAAACACAAAATTGGCCTCTGAAACGAGCTAGTGAAATTCCCAGCCTCAGAGAATAAATTGTTTTTAGCTAACAGATGGTCTCTCAAACGCTGATCCAACAGGGATGCCACCATCTCAGCAGGTCCACCACGGGGACACCTGATGATAGGGACAACAGCAAGAGTAGCCAACACACAAAATAAGCCACTGACAATCTTTTCAATGATCTCTTCAATTTCTTTATCCCCAGCAGAGGGATCATTCAGTTGAAGATAACAGTTCTTGTAGGCAAGTGAGAACAAATTATCCTCCAGCGTGACAAACTCCAAGTACTGATCATGCACTTTAGAGATCCTTTCAATCGAGTCAGAATTAATTGTGCCTGGAGCAGAAACAAGTCATGCAGTGGTTAATATTTCAAATATCCACCGAGAGAATTGCATTAACTATTAATTGTTTCAAGTTTAAATCAATCAATTGTCAGATCTAAGCACCACTTTATGCAGTGGGAAAAAAATTTATCTTTTTTTTTGAAAATGGATTGAAGTAGTAAATCATTTTAGCCCTTAACCCCCTTTGAGGAAAAATTGGACAAGTAGGGTGAGTAAAACAGTACTCAATATTGCTCATCCCTCTATTTGGGTACATTTCCTTTCAGTATCAGCTATCATTTCAACCATAAAGTTTTGACAGACAAAAAAAAAAATGAAAATAGTGATGGAGAAGGCATATAATACTGCACCTGAAGCGAGATCTTCGAGCAAGGGCCTGGGAACAGAAGAGGAGAAGTTCAAATGGAAGGAATCGTAAAGAGACTTGGAGGCATCAGCAACGATACGCTGTACATTAAGATGGGTGGGTTGGACGAAGTAGAGAGCAGGAACATCATGGACGGGTTTGCGATCCTTGTCGATAAGGAAGTAGAGGGTAACGCCGTGTTTACGGAGGTCCTTGACGTGAATTAAAGGGGACAAAATGTCTTGGCAGAATCGATCGTAAATGAGGATCTTGTATACCTCCTCATTGGCAGTGGCACCGGCGTTCACCGGCTGGTTCAGATTTAACATCCGCGTAATACACTCTGCAATTCAACAATTAATTATCAGAAGATTCCGTATAAGTGCATAGATAGATGTAGAGAGAAAGAGAATTACCAGTTTGCTTTTGACGAAGATTTAACGCCATTGTTTTGTAGGAGGAAATGGGTGAGAGGGGTTTGTAGTTTGTAGAGGATTGATTGATGAGATCTCATCTCCTTGCGCCAAACATATTGTATTCCGGGTCATCACAGCCGAAAGAATAATTGACCCGGATCCTCTTAGCTAGTTCATTGTGCATAGTTTATTGTACATTGAGAGAAGAAAACGACGCCGTGCGGGATGGTTTCTCTCCTTATTATTATATTATATATAATTAAATAACATAACTCCCACTCAATTGGTTGTGGTGAAGAATGGGCGGCGTTACGTTTGTGCACAACAGATATTGGGCGGTGAGGCATGGCAAAAGCATTCCCAATGAAATGGGTCTCGTCGTTTCCTCCATGGTTTAATTCCTTTTCCCTTCTTTTCTACCTGATTTAGCTTTTTCTTTTCATATAATATAAATATGCATTCAGCAACCGGTAACTGTGCTGTTGTCACTCCCACTTTCAGCAAGACTGTTTTCTATACAACTTCGACTCAAAACTTTCAGCCTTCCCTCTAGAATGTGGTTACTGGTCTCACCCTTCTTTTTGTTCTTAAATTATCTTTCAATATGATGTACTATCTCTTCCCCACTTTGCATACATCTAACTACAACTCCATATGTACTTCATAACAAGTCTCATTTAACAACAATTAGAAACATTCACAGTTTAATCTGGTAATGGGAAAACTAGCTAGCTGTAACAGAATCTAATCCTTGGGAGGTTTCAGAGTTGGCTGAAATTATTCTTTCCCTTGTTAAATCTAAGGAGCTGTCAACTTTACAGGAAAATGGAAAACTTGAACAATATAAGTTGACTCCCGAAGGAATCAAACAAGCAAAATTGGCTGGAGAGTCATTCCTAAAGGTTCGTATTCAATTTGAAATCAGCTTTTTCTTTCCCGACAGCAGACATTTCATGGTTCAGACATTCCACCTATCTTATGTATGGAATTAAATAAACCATAACTGTTCTAGACTATTTCTTTCTGAACTTACCTATTAACATTTGACTATATATGGTATTGTATGTCCTGGAATCCCATGACAAGTCTCTTTTTTACGGAACCTGCCAATGTAACTTCTTGGGATTTTAATGCCTCTATAGTAAGAAGCTTTGATGCTGATCCATGTCAATTGTTCTTTTATGAGAACTATCATTTTGATGTCTTGGTCTTTAAGTTACCAATGCTTCCTCATCCAAGACAGTTAGCAGGAGTTGATGACAGTATTGTGAGAAAAATATTATTGAATTGTCTATCTACATTATTACGCAGACCTTATTTATAGACACTACAATGCAATCCTTTACCAAGTAAGATACTATTTACTATTCCTATTCTATAACTGTAACTATGACTATTCCTATTCCTATTCTTGTTCTAAAGTAAGATTGTATATACCTATTACTATTCTAACACTCCATGTGATTAGTTTTCTCATGAAATACTGAATTTGATGCATATTGTCAGTCAATCTCAATGTGCTTGGTCTTCTCATAAAATATTGAATTTAATGTATAATGTTGATAAAACACAAAGTGATAAGACTGTATTGAACTTTCCAAACCAAGCTTGTTACCAGACCATAGAGTGACTTACGTAATCGATATATCAGGCTACTAAACTTCCTCTTAGCAACAAAATTAGGTGGTTGCTCTATTTAGATTATTCACAATGCAACGGTCGTCGAAAAGTGCTCAAAATATAGTATAAACAATATGGAAATAGACGAGTCAATATAAAAAAAAAAGTGCAAAACTGACCTGAACATACTCATACGCCGGAGTATTAGATTTGATGGCTAAAAGTGGTCACAATCTAAGAAACAACATTATATGAGTAGGATCGAAATGAGGGCACGATCCAACTTGAAAATAAAAATTATATAGGAAAGGACGGATTGACAGCACGACCCTATTGAAAAGAGATCGGAATGATGGCACAACCTTACTGAAAAAGAGAAATTATATGGGTAGGGTTAGAATGAAGGCATGATCTTACTAGAAAATAGAAGTTATATGAATAGGGTTGGAATGATGGCACAACCCAACACAAATAAAATAGTAGTCACCAAAAAGAATGGTAGTGTGCAAATCAGAAATGAAAAAGTAGTCACCGGAAAAAGGCACGGTGAGATACGAGAAAGTAGTCACTAGAATGATGCACGGTGCTACACATAATAGATCTGAAGAAATAGTCCAAAATGCACATTACTATGCAAATTAAATATGAGAAAGTAGTCACCGGAAAGATGCACGGTGCTACGCGAATTAGAGTATGAGAAAATAATCACTGAAAAGATACAGTGACTCAACTTTTGCTAACATAATCATTGGCCATTTGGGCAGCATATATGGGTTATAGTTATCTGCCGGCAACGGAAGCTCTTTGATTCTCTACCAAGATCGCAGAGGCTCTGATACAATGTGAGAAAAATATTATTGAATTGTCTATACACCAGTAGAATCCTTTACTTGCTATCTCATATTTCTATTTCTATTCCTATTCCAATTCTAAGTAAGACTATACTTTCTCAAAATAATTCTAAGTAAGACTATATATACCTACTCCTATCCTAACAAGTATAAATTACTAATTACTCAGATCACGTTTGAACAGTCATTTCCTTTTCATGACAATGTCAATTGTGGATCAAGTTGGAGTAAGTGTAGTGCTTGAAAGAAAACCTGCACATCACAGAGAAAGCAAACTAGTACACCGAGAGAGTGTTCATTGCTAATGAAAGGATGAGTTCTACCTTCAGTGTAATGTGAATCTTAAGCAGAAAAAACAAGGAGAAGCAAAAACGTCTAATAGCACAGGGGGAAGAGAGAAGCAAAGGACCATGCATGTGCTTCTATCCCCTTAAAATAATATCATGTGGAAGCTAAACTTTTTGTCAAAATCAATACTTCTTTCAGTTGCGAAATCATATTTCCTTGGAGGCTAGTGCCAGTAACAGAGTCTTCTGATGATTAGCACCTTGATGTATATGTTTCTGTTATCTGCCCTTCATTTAGAGAAGGTAAAGAGAGACTACCCTATGGTTCCTTATTCAGAGTAATTACGTATAAGTTAATCTCTTTGGGCCAAAAAGGTTTCTATCTCTTCTTTATAAGCTTAAGTTGTTGATGGTGTTTACACGCAATATATTTTCTGATAACAGGTACTCAAAGAAGATAACATACCACTTGAAAATGTTCGAATTTGCTACTCTCCCTTCTCGAGAACCACTCATACAGCACAAGTGGTTGCATCAGTTCTAGATATTTCTTTTGAAGGACCACAGTGCATGGTAAGCTTATCTACCCATCACCTAGGCCATATAGGCCGTCTTGTATCCTCCTTTTTTATACTTTATTAAGTTATTTGGTTACTAGGTTGTATATAAGTGATCTTCAGCTTTTCAAAAGAACAAAAAAGGTCATGTTTACGTTTTATCGTGGTACTTTTTTTCCCGACATCATTAAAATGATCAATTCATGAAGCTCTCTCAGATCATAATTTTGGAACATACATGACATGAATTGAGGTCAAAAGCAGCATGGATCTATAGAAACAAGTAAAAGGGATTGTTACTTCATAGGCTGAAATCTAGCTTTTCTCTATTGGTATAAGTATGGTCATTTAAATGAACTGTTTGGGCTATTTCTCTTTTTTCACCCTATATCATTGCTTCCTTAAATGGAGTATCTCTAAATTTATATGGTTAAGCTGAACTGCTATGTACTTTTTCTTCTGAAGATGTATTTGATTCAGCTGTTGTTAACTTTTCATGTTTTATATCAATCTTTGCCTGATGGACTTGAAGCCAATCACCAATAAGCTTAGAAAGGTTTTTTAGTATTATGTTGATTCCTGTCTTTTCTGTCTTGATGAGATGTTTCTGAGCTAGAACAATTGATTGACTGGTGTGTTATGATTTTGGCTTTAAGCCGACGAGATTCTGTTGATAAGCTCTGAGTTAAGATAATTTTGTTATAATAGGTTCTAGATGATCTTCGGGAGCGCTTCTTTGGTCCTTCTTATGAACTTAAGTCTCATGATAAAGTAAGTTGTTTGTCTTCTGCATTTCAAAATCAAGTGGATGTGACACAATCTTGAACACCTTCAACTTGGCTTGTGGCTCTTGAATTGATTAATTATTTCTCATTTCAGTATCCTGATATATGGGCTCTAGATGAGAAGGATCCATTCATGCAGCCTGAAGGTGGAGAAAGTGTTGCAGATGTTGTGTCTAGACTCACGAATGCATTGGTTAACATGGAGTCACAATTTCGAGGGTATTTATTATGCTTTTACCTTCAAAATTTATCATGTCAAGTAGGAAGTCGCTATGTAAATTGATAATGGGGTTTACTTATTCACTTTCACATAGTGAAGCTTTTAATTGTATAGTCATTAATTATATGTGATGGACATATAAATTATAATGACACTACAATTGCAGATGCACTGTATTGGTGGTCAGTCACGGTGACCCTCTGCAAATTTTCCAGACAATTCTGAATGCAGCTAAGGATAACGATGGATCCTGTGAAAATGACTTGGCCTTAAGAATACAGGCAGTCAAAATCCCTTGCGTTCTCTCACAGCACCGGAAGTTTGCTCTACAAACAGGAGAACTGCGTTCAGTAGTTTAATCCACAGCACATTCTGAAACATTTTTTCAGCTCATGCTGTTATATACAATCCGACCCTTACTGGTTTATCTGTCTCCAGGGAGAATAATTTGGTCTTACAAACAATATTTTTTAAAAAAAATATTCAATTTGCCATCTCCTTTGTCAGGGGAGGTAAGCTGCTGTAGGTGAGTACATTCCTAATAATTGGAGAGCTTTATATATTTTCTTCTGATCTCCTTACCCTCAGTCAATGTGTGATCGGAAATATTTATATTTTTAGCCTCATGCTTCTCTGCTTCCCTATGTATCATGAGATTGCTTTCGAGATATTCTTCCCGCTCTCGTATAAAGGTTAACGTTCAGGTTATTGGTAAGTGATCCTTGAAGTAACAGGCAGGCTTTTTGTGTCCAAAATAACCATGGTTAGGTGATTTAACTTGCTTTGTATAGAGTGCTGTTGGGCTTTGTCTGCCATTTTTAAATCACTTGATACTCTAATTATATTAACAATGTGAAATAAAAAGAGACATGTGTTAGCGATCCCTAAAACCATGTAATTTGATAGTTAAATCATATATATTGGAGTACTATGTTTCCTTCGCTTTTAAAGGACAACTGCAGGAGTTCTTCATTATTTATCTCATACATATTATACTCGAAAATTTCCTCTTAAAATTATTATTGTTTATTTAACTAACGTAATTAAAATTTGATGATTCTTGAGTCTTATACAAGCAAATGAGTTCAGACCAGATTCAGGTTATAAGTGAATGTCTAAACAAATACTGAAACTACATGCACCTTTTCATTCCTGATATAACTTGTATACACAACCAAATGACTTCTTAGTGCTCCAACCATACACAGCTAACGTCTAGCATTTTACAGAAATCGTACAAAGCATCTTACTCAATGCTAATAATAGCAGCAATTGGGAACTGGATAGTGAGACAATGACTTCAGATTCGACAATTGGCAGCTGCGAATAAGAAATTAGGAAGAAAATAAAACAAGTACCATTAGAAAACGAGGCATGCTACATTGTATCATTAACATAAAGCAGAAAAATATCTGGCCTAAGAATGGATGACAACCCCTGACACTGTCGGGAGAGATGTAAACAGATGGCTGTATCTTAATTGAATCATTTCCTTTCTATTGTTTCTTCTCTTGGCACACTAACGGTGAAGGAGCATCATACATATCTGTCGAGGACAGGGATGATGAAATACTCCATTGGCATGTAAGACAATCCTATATTTTGGAAGGCCACCATGTTGAACCACAATGGTCATTTGCATGAAGATCAACTAACTGGTGAGCCTTTTTCATGGTTTCAAGCAGATGGTACATTTACAACACACAAAAAATGGGAAGACCTCTGGCACAGCCAATTAGTGGGGCTTGTGGGTTCACCACTCAGATTGGATGAGTAAATGCTACCAAAAGCCACCTATTCAAAAGAACCCTGAATGGGCTAATTGATGGGAGTCACCCATCTCAACTACAGATAACAATTAGTGGAATGCAAAATGAAAATGAGGCATCACAAAGATTAGAAGATAGTGAAAGGTTGTGCGCCCTCTAAATACTCACTGCAGTAGATAAATTGATTAATATCAAGAGTCACTCGGCCTTGCTTGGTTGTGTCAAATGAATCAAACAGGTTCCTGCAAAGATCATTAAAGATTTTTCTAAGAAATTCAACAATGAACTTCATCTGAGAACAATTAAATTTGCAGCTCTACTGAATCACATTCTAGTCTCATCAAGAACTACATATGTATTGAAATGAATGTCTTAACTCAAACACAAAATTGATGTGTTAACCAAGAATCCTTCTTAGTTGCAACATAGATGACAGTGACTTAATGTAAAAGCGCCAGATATAAACCATGAGGCCCTCTGATCATATTGATCATGAATATTATAAATGCAAGAAGAGACAACCATTTCATGTAAATAAAGATCTACTCACCGTGAAGACTGTACAAAGATACAAAGAGATATGAAGTCATCAAGCCTGAATTTTCCATTCTTGTTCCTATCAAAACTCTGCACAATGTACCCCGAAAAGAATAATATCAGTTCATACAAAGAGGACTAGAAAGAACTTCCACCCTCAGACCAATTGACATAGGTTGTTTCACGTACATTCCACAGGCACATCTTAGTTACAAGTTACAATATGTCATCCTGCGAGTATCCCTCCATCTGGAGTTGTGGACAACCAAATGGGATGTCCCCGACCACATGGTAACAGAAAGGTGGAGTTATGAAGTTCATTAAGCTGTATTCTTTTTTTTTATCGGTAAAAGCAGAGAATCAAGCTATCTTTTACCATGAAATTCTATCATCCTTCTCTGATGAACCTCAAAAGAGAAAAAACAGAATAACTATTTCAATGAATTCCATGAATTTTTACTATTTCATTGTAACCATCTTCCAGACTGCCACAACCCACCACTTACCCACAACGTAACCAACAGAGTTAGCATTGCATATGAGCATGGTTTGCTAGATATAGCAAGCCATTAACTAACACCTTTATTTTGTCCTTCTTTTTTCTTTGTTAACACGTTTAAAGTACCACCAAGTCATTATAAATGTAAAAAGAACCACACAATAAGAAAAAGATAAACATCCTTGGGCTTTAAAGAAAAAGTGAGAAGCAAAGACATGTTCTATTTTACATTTCAAATTCTTATATTCATTACTGCTTTTCTTATATTCCATACTGCTAGTTTCAATTAAATATAGTTTAAACCAAAACATGTCACAAGGAACTCAATGCCAAATCTTCTTCACATTTTATATACAATTTTCTTCTCTTGTATAAATACAGTTTGAACAATAAAACAAATGAACAAGAAGTAGTTGAATAAATCTAATGTTTTCTTCTTATATATGTCATTTGGTTGTTCGATACTTTTGTTTACAATTTGTTCTTCTCTTCTATGAAAACGTTTGAAACAACTAAAGTGAATAACAAAAGGAACATTGAATAAATCTAATTCTTTTTCTTCTTATATTTGTCATTTGGTTGTGGAATTTTGTTGTAAAACAAACAAATTCAATAGACCTTGTTTTTCCCAATGAAAAAAGGTGATGGGTTACAAGAAAAGTGTGCGACGGATAAAAGGAACATCCATTTCAGTTTGATGGTGCTTTGAGAAAAAGATGCAACATATGTAGGCCTCAAAAGGAAGTACAACGCAGGAGTATATTTATGTACCCCACTTCACAAAGAATCTCATAATGAATTTTATAATAATTATAATACCTCGCAGACAGTGTATAATGCTGGAGAGTCGAGGCGGAATCCAATTTTTATCAAGGCCTGCAAATTATGCAACATATTCATTGATAATTTATTGTCTACTGCAAATAGGCGGCTGTTAAGGGGCATTTGGCAGTCCAAGTTTGCTTCTTCATTTGGCTAGTCAGAAGGTCTGAAATGTACTATAAGCAAATGCAAGAAAGCAGGAGTTTGAGATTAAGGAGTTTCTTGCCTCATAAACATCATCTGGGACAAGAAATCCACGACCCCTAATTCAATGACCAGAATAATACAAGAATTAAATTCCTCAAAACATATTTTCCAACCAACTCGAAAAGTACTAAATGATTTGCTTTACCAAGAAAAAGAAATTCACCTCTCCAAGTCTGAGAACACATGTTGCACCTACAAATGATAGATTGATGGTTCATAATAATCAAAAATTAAAAATCTTTGAAGGAACGTATCTTATAAACTCGTTTATTGAAGTATCTACAGTAAAATAAGAAAAAATGTCATTGAATTCATGCAACACTAAGGTTTTCATTCTAGTGCAGCCAAGATGAGGTAGTACAACTATTGTGATTTCAGTGTATGAGAAGAACACCTCAAGTCACATCCAAATTGCATATAGAGAAGACCAATTAAGGACTTAATGTATTTGAAGAAAAATTATTATACAAAAATCTAACAAGAGAAGAAAGCTGACTGACCTTCAGCAGAAACTTGTTAAGTTCAACAAACTCTGGAAAACAAAAAAAAAAAGATTAATAACAGTATGGGATTCTCAATGGAACAATTAGTAAATATGAACTCAAGTGCACAAAAATAAAGTGAAAAGAAGGGGATGAAGTAGATTGTGTTGTCAAAACAAATAATTAGAATTTATCTCAAAATGGATGTACATTAATTTTCCTTACCGTTGCCTAACGTATATATGGCTGTTACTACTTCTGCAATCATTTCCAATTCAATTGGTACTTAATACATTTTTGTGATTAATGTCTTTAATGACATTTCAACCGTCGGCAGCCTCTTCTTCATTGTATAAACATATTTGGTCATATAGTGGACTACACAATACAGACGAGGAAAAAGAGCTTTTCTTCATCTTCTCTGGGTTTTATCATTCTAAATACTTTGTTGTTCCTGTTCCTAGTTTATACTAGAAGAGAGCTTGTTGAATCCTGAGGGATACACCTTGAGCGTGAAATATCCTTAAGGACAGTGACTTACACGCCTCAAGCTTTCGAGGGTATCCTAGTATTTTCGTGATTATACAACAAGATTTACAACAGATTGCACTGATGATCTAAACAATGCTTTGATAGCTCTCATGCCTAATGACTTGAGGTTAAGTTTAAGATATTATACAACACATTTTTTTTTTGTTTTCCTTGTTGAAGTTGGAGTTTTTGTCATGAAACAAAAGAACTGGATACAACTTTGATATGAAAGTAATAAATTGATGGGCAAGCTAATCAGATTAGAGTGGAAAGATGAAGCTCACCTTGAAAACTCATGGTTCCATTCTGATCAAAATCGCACATCCTGGTGATAATTGAGAAAGAAAAGAATAAATTAAAGATGATTTGTTTTTTAGTTATGGTATTGATAATTTAACATACCTGATCATTTGCTGGACAACAGTGATAGGAAATTGTAAATTTCCAATTGCAAAAGCACTCTGAGACAGTATGTATAGCTTTAGTAACCAAATCGAGTGAATAAGGAAAAAGGATTAAAGCAAAAAATGAAGACCTTGAGTTGAACTGCAGTGATACTACCAATTTTGTCGGTGTCAACCCGCTCGAACCACTCTCTCAAAATCGCCGAGTTCTCCATCTTCTCTTCTAACCCTCAACACAATGAATGAAAAATTTTCAACTTTTTTTGTAAAGAAGACTTAGAGCTATCACATATTATTATAATATTTTTTCTTTTTATCTAAAATTGAAATTAAATATATAAGAAGTTATGTTTTATAGTTTTTACGACGAATATTTGATTGTTATTCTAAAAACATGTTATTTTTATAAAAATTCATTTTACGGAAAAATTTGAAAAAAATAATAACAGTGAAAGTGCAAAAAAGAAACGGAATATAAGTTCTTGAATGATTTCTCAAATTTCAGTATAACTTGGAGTTGTATTCAGTTTTTGTTTGGCCAAAAATTAATTTTCAAATATAATAAAAATATTTGAAAAAATTATAATAGATCAAACGAGTCTTTAGACTTTAAGTGTTCTAATTTAACATTTAAGTTTATTTTTATTGGTTTCATCATGTTTTGATTTTTTTTAGTACTATATATTATTCTTTAGTTTTAGATAATTATTTTCTTCTTCTTGTTGTTTATTTGTTTATATATTTGATATGTTTATTTATCTTGTTCATTTTGGTAGAGGTACTATCAAAAGTAATTAGAAATAAAGGTAAAAAGTATCGTTGAAATATTTCAATTTTTAAAATTTCATATCTAAACTATCGAGAATGTAAGTTTTTTTACGTAAACTATCATCCAATAATTAGCGAAACACAGCTTGATTAACTATGATGTATGTACTATAATTTTTTTTTTCATTTCATATGGCAAATCTAAACAATATAATATTAAGTTAAAAATTAACATAAAAATTAAACCTACCATCATATAAATTAAATTATTTCAAAAATAACATTCACCATTTTCTTCTCCACCTTCTTAGTTGTGGTATCATCTTTGTTATGATGTCAGTATCTCCGGCTTGAAAGAGTAGAGTTTAGGATTTTAAAGAAATTAATTAAAAATATAATTATAGTATTAAAAAAGAGTCATAGTCATACACATGAGTTCAAATATGAAATTCAATAATATAAAAAGAATTTTGTTCAATAATTATCTACTATTTACTTGACACGTGATTAAAAGGCAATGAATGATAGATGAGATAATTTTATCAAATGTCTGTTACTGAATATATGTGATTTAAACATTGAAAAATGAATAATAACGAAATTAGAATTGTTCATTAATTCCATAAATATTGCTTCATTAGAATTTAGACATAATATAGTGGATTGGGAAGTATTTTTGAGTTTAGAATTAGAGATGGGCCAGAACCCGAATAGCCCACAAAAGAATTGGGTCGTAACGGGTTACAACAGCAATAACTCCCTCCCCTCACCCGAGAGGGCAAGATCAACAATCAAATCAATCTTCTTTCTCCTATGGACCGGTTGTTTGTGCCCACCATTCCTTCCTCGTCGTGAAGAATCTGGAAGCATACGCATATTATTAATAATGTAAGATTTCATTGCTTTACTTCGAGTTGATGTTTTTGATACTTGTAGAGCGAATCATTGCCGTTTTATTTATTTATATGGTATATAAAGTTGGATTTTAGATATTCAAAACAATATATTCATAATTTGGTTTCAGAATCTTGACAAAAACATTATTGATTTTGTAATTTAAAGATGATTGATTCCATTGTTCAGGAAAGACTACACTAATTCGTCATCCATCCTGACCTAACTCCCACCCCCAGAAAATAAAATAAAAACACTGGCCAGACTGCGATACAATGAGACAACTACATCTATTAGCTTACAAACTGATTTTCTGCAATATTATGCAATCACAAGTTCCAATTACCTGATACGAAAAAGTATGTTCATTTCCAGATAACTAGTAGAGTACAGAAAACCAGAACCAAAAAGGAAACAAAATAGGCAAGGGAATTATAAACATGTTATTTTCCAGTTTTAAGGTCTTCATCTTTCCAAACTTTTGCTGAATATGTTTTGGGATAAATTTATCCAAAAAAATATTATAGGGGATAAAACCTTATTTATTTTATCAATAGAATTAACTCACCAAATGCAAAATTGTTACTTGGATTAATCGTCTTTCTCGTGGATTATACCATAATTTCTTGATCCACTGGATAATGTAACTTAACTTTTGTGACCATCAATGCAACTCAGCAATTGGAAGTATTTCTTGCTATTGAGATCAGGCAGTTGGGCGTTTAAAAAGTTGGAAAAAGGACTTGTCACATTGAGAACTGCGTTTACAATATTTTAGATATATTACTTGCAAAATTACTTCTTCAAATCATGTAGATTAAGTGGACAGATCAAACCAACTTAGCAGAACTTATATTATTTATATCCGCTTGAGCAAAAAAATATCATTGGATCCTCTTCCATTTTTGTTTTTGGTTGTTGAAAACCGCTGAACTAGAATATGTTCTCATGTGAGTTGCTGCTTCTCTTCAGAGCTGCAGATCATTTTCATTATGTATTGGAATGGAACCACTTTGAATGGAACATATTCATCTCATGTCATGCTCCATCATCTTGATGTTGTGAGCCTATGAGGTGAGAGTAATATTCTCGACTCCGTCCTGGATGGTATACAGTTTTTATTCATAATTCATTATATAGACGTTAGACATATAAATTCTTGATATGCAAATGTAGGCATATATTGCGGATGTTCTACATTCATCACTCACAGTGTTCCCAAAACACTGAAATTCAAGTTTCTTTGTCATCTATTCAATTGTTTTGTGTAAATCATGTTCAAATTTCTTTCTCCCTCCACCACTCCTTGCCGTGAAGTTTAAAAGTAAAATCCTTGCTGTGATATTGTGGTGGGTTCTGACTCTAGTGCTACACAAATTCTGAATAGGTCTAGACCACGATAACCTATGACGTATTAACACCATTGAGTATCTTTCTTTTACCTCTCTTTAAAGCTATGTTGCTTGGAATCTATAAGAATGTCAAGGGGTGCGTGTCGGATCCACCAAAAGTAGTGTAATTTTGGAGAATTTGACACTGGTGCGGAATCAAAAGTGAAGAGTCCGTACAACTTAGCTTAAAATTGTAAAACTAGAATTATCGCCCTAGTTACCGCAACTACTTTCAACAAATGCGGGGATAAATTGGTCTCTCTTCAACACTGCAGCTCCGAATGGTTAGCTTCTTATCTTCTGTGTTTTTTTTTAACTTTTCGACTTTTCCTTAATATATATTCTGGAAAAAATGATTTGATTTATTAAGTCCCAACTCTTTAAAAGCAACAATTGAAGAAAACTTTCAAAAACAGAAACACACTCATTGAGTGTAGAAGGGTTTCTATCTACACCTAACTGTTCTAGTTTGTGTAGTTTGGGATTTGATGTTGCAAACCTGTAGAAAGTATTTATCATCTCCTAGCTGATTCTTGAGCTGATGGATATGGTCCACTTAAGGAGCTTATTTATTAGTATAAGCTTGTTAAATCATTTATAACCAGTGCATAAGAAGAAGTGGTCTTGAATTTCTTATTGTTAAGACTGAAGAGTTGGATTATAATGGTTGAGCATCTTTTTTTCCCGATAAATGCCGAATAAATGATTGCAGGCCGGGGCTTCTTTATTAAAACCAATGCTGTTAAAAGTGACAAGCACAAAGAAGCAACACGATGCACAGGCATGAAGTGAAAAGCAAGAATTGAAGCACACAATTTTGAGAATACTACAGATTTCAAACATATTGGTTTGTAGTGGTTGTTGTTATATTATAAGAAGGTGTCGATATCAATGTGTTGCAAGGATAAATATCTTGATGATTGTTGCAAGGATGATTTTTGTTACAATCTTTGAAGTATGAATGATCTATATATCGCTCCATTTTGCTGTCCATGATTGAAAGCTGAAAAGGGTTCTTTGACATGAAGAACTTATCCCAAATAAAAAAAAAATAAGACCAGAAGAAAAATTCTTTGATAAGACTAGTGTACCTGTTTATACGAATGTTGAGAAGGTTATGAAAGAGGAAGGAAGAGGAAGGGTATGCTTCTGGAGGCAACAATCCTCCTAAGAGACTATTTTACAGAACTGATGTTTCTGAAGTTGCCGAGCACGTCACAGTCCGAGGTTTTTAAGAATGGGAAACTGTCAGTTAGGAACTTCGGAGGGAAGATAATGATGGATTCGAGAGTATTACATCTGTTTGCATGTGCGGAAATGTTGAGAAGGTTAAGAGACAGGAAGAGGATGAGTATGCTTCTGGAGGCAACAATTCTCCTAAGAGACTATCCTCCAGAACCGATGATTCTGAAGTTGTCGATCACGTCGTATTTTGTTAGATTTCTAAGAATCGGAAAGTGCCAATTAGGAATTTCAGAGGGAAGAGTATGATGGACATTTGAGAGTATTACTTTGAAGATGGAGAAAATGCGAGTAATAAAGGCATCTCATTGAGTATGCATTTGTGGAATGTTCTCAGAGATCATGCAGATGAAATTGATAAGGTTGTTTCTGAGAACAATTTAATGGTGGACCTGTAGCATATGCTGAGGTGGTGGAATAATGTTTTTATGGGTTAAGATAAGTTGAATTGGAACTAGTAGATGTTTTTCCATGGGAATGTTCTAGATTAGGTATAAAGCAAGCTCTGCTTAAGTTGGTAACTAAATGGCTTAATGGAATAAACACTTTCTGAATGGATTTCTGCATTCGTTCCTGTTGCTTATCCTTTAAACAGAAAGAGAGGGGAAGGAGGAGGGATACATATGTGTTGTTACACCTCGAAATTTGTCTAATTTGAGCCTTTATATCTTCGCTTGGCTTTTAAGAAAAAAAATATTTGTTTGTACTGAAGTGGTTGTGGAGTACTTGACTAGATCATAACAGTTATTTGGTTAAATAATAGCTTTTATCATGATCTGGTTTTTGCTTGTTGCTAGATTTATAAGATTCAACTATCTTCTACAATGAGCTTTAGTTTAAAATGTCACACCATCAAACATTTGACCCTCAAGTTTATGATGTTAGGAGCATGCATTTACATATAAACTATCTGATGGAGAATCAAGATCCATAACTTTTCACAAAATTAACTGCTGCTTATGGACACATTGGCAGTTATATATTCCCTTCATTTCGTATGATAGTATTTTACTTGGCACAGAGTTTATTGTTTATGAGAAAAAGGACTTCTGCACTTTACCAAATGTACCCGTAAGATATTCTAGTTTGCAACATGACATGTTAGTTCGATAATGAAAAGCGAGAATACTGAAATTAAAGATTTTCCTTGTATAGAAGGTGTCACTCTTTTTTGTGACGGACGAAAGAGAAAAGAGTGTAGTATAAAATGGAATAGAGGGTATCGAACCTATGAATTCCTCTTTCAGATTTAACTCTTTTTGAACCTTCTCTTCTTAAAAATCAAACTACTAACTTTTGTACTTAACACAAAATTTGTTCATAATTTTACTTGAAAAGGCAAGATCTATGTAATCATCTAACATACACCTTCTCTTAGATGGGTGAACAAACTGTAGATTCAAAGTCAAGTGACCAGACTAATGCTAAATCTGGTTTTGGTTTACCCAAGCATGATAAACAGCTGTCGGTCCCAGTAGCCATAGTAGGGCCTGCACTACAAGATTCACAGAGTGAAAGTGTGGTTGCTGCCTCCAAATCTACTGAAAGCCCACTATTTCCTGAAGCGAATACTATGGCGAATAAAGTTTCTAATATAACTGGCTCAAAAAGACCTACCCCGGAATGCCTTGTGAACCCACTCAACCGATGCTCGACAAACAATTCTGGTAGTGGGCATCTTGTCTATGTTCGTAGAAGACCTGAAGGAGAGCTAAGCAAAACAGCTGCTAATACCAGCCAAAGCGGTGTTACTGATTATCCACAACTAAAAAAGCTTAGTCAACATGCTGAGAAAACTCAGACTGAAGTCCAGATGAAGGAAGGATATTACATTCCAGAAGTTTCATCAATCTCATGGACTCCTTCAAGGTGCTCCTTGTCCACAGAACCTTCAGTTCCTCCCTCTACAGGAGAGCCCAACAATAATTTAGCTTCAGTTAATGTTAGCAACCATCAAGTCACGTCTACCAGACTATTGTTGGATAATCCCAAGAAGGTTAATTTTAAGCATTGGGAAGAGCGGTATTTCCAATTGCAGAACTTGTTGCACAGACTGGAGCACTCAAAGCAAGAGGATTATGTACAGAGTATGTAGTCTAATTTCTTGAGGCTTGCTCACTTAATTGTCTATCTGTTGTAATTCATCTTCTTACTCATTTTATCAATATAATCTCATTGAGCAGTGCTTCGTTCTCTCTCCTCTGTTGACCTAAGCAATCATGCTGTTGAACTGGAGAAGAGGTCCATACGGCTTGCCTTGGAGGAAGGTACTTAATGATTATTGCTTTTATTGTTGCTTTATTATGGCCTAGAGATGTGATTTGAATGAAAAAGTAAGTAAACCTGCTGATTTTATTGTAGTACTCTCATTTTTGCCTTGACACATCTTTTTCCATTTCAATGATGTGTTGGATTTATTTATTTATTTGGCTGATGATGCAAGATGCATTTTGCTTCAAGAATCAATTTCTGATTTTTTGTGGATATTTACTTGGTTGGAAACGACAATGGTGTTTGATATCTCCTAAAGTCTTGTGTGTGCGCGGCTTGGTTCTAATGAAAGGGTTGAACCTAAAGATAGTTATGAGTTAGATTTTATTTTCTGTATTGAGGTTTTTTTGTAAGCAATTCTCACAATCCCTGGGAATGACCTCTGACTAAGTTTTGGTAAGTGTGAATTCTCGAAAGAGTACGAATTGTACATTGATTTTGTTATTTCCTCTCTGATAGAATGGTTCTTCTTTGGGACACCGGAAAGAGAATTACTGCAATATTTGATAATAATTGTTGAAAATGATTGGGCTTTTGACTCTGCCTATTTCTTTTCTGCCCTCTTTGTTCCATTGAAATGGTGAAAAGCTTGTGCCATTTTCTCAGTTCTCTGCTTCATTTAACATTACCTATTTTTATAGATTTTTAGCACAATTAGTTCAAAGGACCTTTTCTGGTGCTGGTATTGTTTCTAAATTTCACTTTTTCTTTTTTTGGTTTTCTCCTAAAATTTCTCAGCAAAAGAGGCGCACCGAGTAAGAGTCTTGGATATTTTGGGGAAATATCCGAAGAACCCCAGAGCTTCTCTAGCTTGATGTCCTGAACAGTGTCAGAAAGAAGGAAATTTAATTGTATTCTTAAACAGAATTTGTACATGTTGTAGCCTGATATTCACATTGTAGTTAGAGAGTATCTTGTCTGGTCTTAGCTAGTTAATGTATTGTAGCTATCGTTTGTTAACTCTTAACTTATAGCGTGTTTTATTGAGGAAATGGAAATGGCTTTCCTCAGGTCCATCAACATCAGTTGAGATTGAATGTTTTAGTCCATTAATCATTTAATCCTCTTCTGTTTCTATCTATCCTCGGTCGCAGAACTTACAATCTGTTACTCAGTTGTGGAACCAGATTTTGGCAGAAATTTTTGGGGATGACAATTTGTATTAATTCGTATATGTGGTCAACTCAAACCTGTTTTGGATTGAGACTAGTTGGATTGTTTTTACTTATTGTAAATTCATAACCACAGTAATTGTGATGCTAAAATGATGAGAATTGGCTGGTTAATCGAAGTTGTATGAATTGGTTGGTTGATTCAAATTTAAAATGAAGTCAGCTTATTGTGGAAACAGATTACATGAATAAAAGTAATTGTTGGTTTACTTTGTCATCCCTTAATTTGTCCATAAAATTACAAGCACAAAAAAAAAAAAGACTTGGAAATATGGTATAGATGCTTGTTTGTTGAGTAAAAAGAGAATATGCAATATTCATATTCTTTTCTCTTATTATTATGAAATATATATATATATGTTTCACATCTACACACCACCTTATCTCCAACTTGTAAAATTAATTAATTAATTATTATTGTGTCATCTCCTCACCACATCGTCACTTGTAAATGGTATGTGTTGTCCACATACCTATCTAGATATTAATAATATTAGAGTTGATTATGTCGTAATAATGGAAATCAAAGAAAGTAAAAAAGAATCTTGTTTGAATCTTGGGTTTGATCCAATAATCGGATTTGGCCTAGAATCTTCTCTCTTTATCTCTTACACACATTACATAGCCTGAAGATAGATATATCATTTCTATATACACATAATTATTGATTATTTTATGCTTCAATAATACAATATAATAATTAATACTCCTACTTAGACAACAGCATACGACCTTTTCTTTTTCTGTCTAAGAAAATAAACTTTTTGACTTTTATTATTTTATACGCATTTTGCGTATATATGTTTCAAATTTTGAATATACCATTATCTAATTTTATTTGAGTCTACCATTACTTGTGTTAGTAGTAAGACGTAATGAACACATCCACTACAAATTTCTGTTACAAATACTAGTAGTAATTGATACCATGCCAACTGACTAATTTTTTATCCATCACAAATGTTATAACCTAATTATTCACTTTTTTCAATGTTTTATCATATATACGATCCATTCAAAGTAGATGGATTAAGATAAATAGTAGGGTATAGGACATGTATGTGCTTATAAAACAAAATTGGAGGTGGATATATATTTACATACAATTAATTAATTAATCACCCAGTCGGCTTCCTTTTAATTGGCCGTGCTCTATAGATAATTAAAACCCCTTATATATATATATATATAAAAGCTAATTGTCAACCCATAACATTAAGAAAAAAAAAGGAGATTAAATTAATGAAGATGGTCACTTTCAAGGCCGCCCATTAACAAAAATTGGTACAACTGTTCCCTTTGACAAAGGATGAGCTAGCTATATAGATAGGGCTCATTCAAGATATACATTAATTATTAGCTATAACATAATAATATGCACAAACAAATAGATATTCAATTAATCTACGCAATGCATTTCATATTACTTGACTCATGTTTAACCTGATATACCTCTTAACAAAGCTTTTGTTAGGAATGTATTTTACTTAACTAATCTTATTATTCTAAATTTAATGCTATTGCTATTATTCTATATATATAAGAAAAAGAAATAGTATGAAGGGAAAATAATAACTCTCTTAATTAATTTGCTAAAATGAAATGGGAGGAGAAATTCCTAGGCACCAATTCACGTCTCTGGCTACTTGTCATTAATAATAAGGTGTATACATATGTTGTCAAAATAATTAAAAAGATGTCTCCTTATTCTCACCTGCATGGAATTGATTAACTTTTTCTCTCTCTTGGGCAATTACTCATCAATCTCATTCCAACATGCACAACTTAGTTTTGTTGGTTTATTTCTAAACCCTTTTCTCTATTTAATAATTATTATCAGACCAAAATAAGCATCAATCCAAATTTAAGTTATGATCGAGATCCTATGAAGTAAAATATTTTTCAAATTTCTCTACTAGTTCTTCCTTATTTAGGAAATGAGAAAAATAATTATAAGTAACACTTGTCTTTTTAACACAATTAATCCACCCCAAGCTCTCATCCTACCCCAACATTATTTTTGTTAAATTATACATGGATACTGTTGAGAATTTACCAAACACTAGAAAACAAAAAAATATATTAAATGTATGACACTTGGAAATTAAAGACGTTGCGTCATTACAACTTGCCAGTAAATTAACAAGATGGACGATATATAAAATAATGCTGGCGTAAGCGGCATAGAGATTCCAAGAGCAAGTAATTTTATACGAAAAAGGTGAAAGAGATACCTTCCGTAACGCAACTTAAAATTTTATAGTTTATACATTTCTGTAACTTTTAACTCTCTCTCTCTATATATCTTAAATTAATATGTTATAGTAAATTATTATACAAATGAATGTGAGAGTTAGCCTGTATCTAGTTTCAAGAAAGGTGAAAGTAGATTGAAGAAGTATTTTTGAGAAGTGACATAAATTAGGATGGAAGATTAGTAAGTAGCTATGCGTTGTCATGTTATTGATTCATATTAATAGTTATAGTATTGCTTCGATAGTTTCTTATCCTTTATATATTGCTCTTTGTACCCTGATTATTGTATTGTTTTGTTATGTTATTTTCTTTTGTTTCTTGTATTTTTTTTTTTGAAACTGCTTTGGACTATATTTTCTTGAGTTAAAACTTTATCGAAAATAGTATTTCTACTTCTAAGATAAAAATAAGATCTACGTACAGTCTACCTTCCTCATACCCCATACTATGGAACTAAACTAAACTAAATGTGTTGTTGTTGAATTCACTATCATATACATATAAATATTATTAAATCAATTTATTAAAACATACATAAATTCTAAATAGAAGCTATTAAATTTACGTAAATTACAATTTAGATAGAAATTTGATAGTACTATTTTATTATTTAAAGAAGAGTGTGGAGAAGCTTATATTAGATTGACCAATTACTAGCGTCAAACTCTTTTAATCATAACCAATATAGTAATCCTGGAGAAACAATAAACTTGAGAGTTGGTGTGGAATGCACGTAAGTAAAAAGATTAGTTAATAGATAATAAGACCTAAAAAAAATGACATAAGCAAATGAAAAGAGACATATAATGATAATATTAATTTGGAACCATGTGGTGTTGTCATTACTCATATGTGGGTTAATGTACTTTAACATCCTTTTCAATGACACATCAACCTTAGCTTATTTTAATTCAATCTTTTGCTACTTCCAAAGTTGTCTATAATAAAATATGATGTCCATGCGATGCCACCATTATTGAAAAGTGTTTTAAACATTTCGCATGTATGTAATAATAAGTGCACGAACAATTTATGGTTAAGCACCATATAGATAGCTTAACAAAAACAGATCATCCATTGCTCTAGCTTCTTTTTTTTTTCCTAAATAGAAAGCAGATCCTACGATGATGGAACAAGTTGTCTTCATTTCCAAATAATTTTCTATAACAAAAAATCCAAAATCATGAAATTTATCATGGATCTATTGTCAAACACAGTATATTTATTAGGAAAATGATATACTTTTAAATTCGTTGTGAGGTTAAAAATATGCGTCATAGAATAATTATTATATCAAATAATCTAAAAGTATAAACAGGAGAAAAGATAAATGAAGCAAATCCGAAGACATTTGAGTGTAGCTGGTCTCCAATCGAAGGTATATTAGTATGGATCGAAATAAGATTTTATATAGTAAAAATAAAATGGTTAGAGCATAAGAATATCACTAATATGTTGTTTTTGTAATATTTTGAATCCAACCTTTTTTACATGTATATTTAGATTATTACTTACTATGTAGTATATGCACCAATCAAATAGAAAATTATATTCGAGTCTGAAAATACTATGTCCACGTGGGAGTACTAGCTAATATATATTCCTCTATTGATGCATGGTAGAATCTCATATAAGACTATATATATATATATATATATATATATATATATATATGAATCCTTTTAATATGTGTTTGATTAGAAAATTGTAATTTCCTTATTTAGGAGAATACATATACAGTTTATGGGTTTAGCCCCAAATTATGTAACACACCTTCTCAACAAGGCCAATCTTTCTAATTCACTACAAGAAAAACTAAGAAATATTTAACGATAAACAAAATTTTTAATTGACGATGAACTATATAAATATTCAATTAGCTAAGAATTATGGAAAGATTTGGTAGGTAATTTCTAGTATAAAGTTTGTCTAGGACATACCATTTTTACAACATGACACACGGATGTTTTGATATATCTGAAAAGTTCATCAGAATCCATATATTTATTAGAAAAAATTGTATATAATAGCAAATCAATAACCTAAATTAAATGAAATAGCTAGGGTTTGATTTAATTGTGCTCAATAGCAAACATTAGCTAAAATTTGCCAGTGTCTTTCTCCCAAAAATCACGCTCGCCACTCTCCATTTTCGCTCGCCTCTCTTGCTTTATACACAGAAGTGTATAATTTTGTTTCTATTTGTATAAAGCGAGAGAACATTGTATATACACATGCAAAAATGTATATCTTCGTGTTATACACTTAATTATATAATTTACAAACATTTTACTTCAATATTGCAGAGAAAAAGGCCAACGAATTATACAATTGCAGTGAAATACAATTTTTTCTAGCTTCATACAACAGAAGTGTATATATTGTGTTTCTGTTTTTGTATAAAGCGAGAAAAACATATATCTTCTTACTATACACTTATAATTATGCAATATACATACATTTTAATTCGATTCAACTGTATGCAAAACAAATTATACAATTACAGCGAATTATACTATTGTATATGTATAGCAAATTATACAGTTTTATGTTTGCTATGGAGCGCAATTATGCAAAGTTTGCTATAACATATAAAAATGAATTTTTTGTTTGAAAGTTGCTCTCCTCCATAGTCCATATGATATAATTAGTCGATACAAAACTTTGGATATGAAAATTGAGTACAAGGTTTTTGTGAAGGTCGGGTGAATTTTTGAGATGCAAAATCTGTGTATTTATTTACCAAATATAAATGTAATAATGGATGTTGCTTGCTTCCTGATTAGCGGCAGGTTGTGGGTTCCATTATTGTATAACGTCAGCAACCAATTCATACATTCTATTAATACTTTATACTTATTAATTAATGACACCCACATAAGTACTCATAATAATAAAAAAGAAAAAGAGGCACCAGCTAGGATGACGAATTGATTCAGAATCCACAAACGAGACTACCACCCACCCTAAACACTTGTCTAATAAAATAAAAAGACAAGTGGGGACCAGCCAGGAAAATTGGTAAGGGCAATTCCAAAGGAAGTTGGTGCGATGCGGCGAACTGAACTGGCTGCCCTTTTACACATTAGAGAGTCATGTCATCCATCATATGTAGTGTACGGGGGGGAAATCCTCACCACTCTGGATTTCAGATTTTAAGGTTCACTACTCTATTTCTTTGGAAATTCGAGGGTCAAAAACGACATGCCGCATAATATATTTTCTATTTTAGAATTCACTGTCCTAACATTTTAAAAAATATACAAAATTAATTAATTTACATAAATTAATTCAATTGCCGATAGAAAATAGAGAATCTTTCGAATCAAGAGGAGGTAAGAAGGAAGCAGCATTATTTATTATAGAATAAGCATGGTGGGGACCAATGTGCATCTTATTCTATTCTTTAAAGTTGGGTTGGCTTCCGTCAGCAAGCAATTGTACTTGATTAATAGAGCTGCTTAACCCCACCCCCTTTTTTTTCATTCAGTCGTTCCACATATAGCAATACGCCTATCTCAAAACCAAATTCTTCTGAAATGCAACATTTGATTTTTTATCAGTAATAATATGGAAGATGCTGCCTTTACGCTCTTGGCTAAGCTCCATGACGACAATAATGCCACTGATTTTACTGAATTCGGATTCTGGCTAGAGGCAACTGATCAACCATCCAATTCCAATTCCAATTATTGTACTTCTAATCAAATGGATTCTGCACCACCTACCCAATCTCGGAGGAAGTTATGGATTGGACCAAACAACCCAAATCCTACTAGTAGTATACCACCAGTAAACACCAGATTGGTGCAGGCCATTGAGTACCTAAAGAATTCAACAACCCATAATAAAGAGGTCCTCATTCAGATATGGGTCCCTGTCAACAGAGGAGGTAAACATGTACTTATTACTAATAATCAACCATACTTCCTCAACCCAAACTCCCACAGCCTATTACAGTACAGAAATGTCTCTCAAAATTACCAATTTGCTGCTGACAAGGATTCGAACGAGTTGGTTGGCTTGCCTGGACGCGTCTTCTTGAAAAAGCTGCCCGAGTGGACTCCTGATGTTCGTTTTTTCAAAAGCGAGGAGTATCCGCGAGTTAATTATGCTCATCAGCATAACGTTAGGGGATCCATTGCTGTTCCTGTTTTTGAAACTGGCAGTGGAACTTGCTTGGGTGTGGTTGAGATTGTAACAACTATTCAGAAAACTCACTATCACCTGGAGCTTGAACATGTCTGCAAAGCTCTTGAGGTATTTTTTAAACTTAAATTTCATTTATCTCAATACTTACATTAGCATTAATATCAATTAAATATTTTTTTTTATCAGGCTGTTAATCTAAGAAGTTCTGGTATCTCATCAAATCCTTCCAAAATCAAGGTACATCAAGAAATTTAATCTTTCACTTTCTCATTAGGATCGATCAGCTTCTGATATTCTAGCTATGATTCTATAGGATCAGGATTGCAATGAATCTTACCTAGCTGCATTGGCCGAGATTCAATATATTTTGACATGTGTGTGTGATACACACAAGTTGCCATTGGCTCAGACTTGGGCCCCATGCATACAACAAGGTAAAGGTGGGTGCCTGCAATCTGATGAGAACTTTGCTTCTTGTGTTTCGACAGTCGACTCATCTTGCTATGTGCGCGATCAACATGTGGTGCCTTTTCATTTAGCATGTTCTGAGCATCACTTGCTTAAAGGTGAAGGAGTTGCAGGTGGAGCATTCAATACAAACCAGCCATGTTTTGCTACGGATATTACGGCCTTTAGCAAGGCAGAATATCCATTGTCACACCACGCCAGGATGTTTGGATTATGTTCTGCTGTAGCAATACGCCTTCGAAGTATATATACAGGCTCCGCTGACTTTGTCTTGGAGTTTTTCTTGCCACTTGATTGCAAGAATACTGAAGAACAAAAAATAATGCTAAGTTCACTGTCTTCTGTGATACAACAAAGTTGCCGAAGCTTACGTGTTGTCACGGATCAAGAATTACAGGAGGAAAAAGAAGTTGTACGCCTTCCCATTGGTGAAGAAGAATCAAGAAAACCAGTCTCTTCATCTTACAGGGATCAAGACGCTTCTTCCTGGCTTTCCGAAATGTTGGATGCCCAAAGAAAAGGTAAAGGAGCTGCTGCTGTTTCAGAAAATTTTAAGGTCACGGCAACCCCTTGGGATTACACTCAGAGGGAATCCATTCATGCATCTACATTTTCAGAGCCAAACCAAACTTTTGAACCCAAAGGAGGTTCCTTCGATTTTTCTTCTGGTACAGGATCTCATTCCTCAGGTGCCAAGAGAGCAGGTGAAAGAAGACGGTCGAAAACTGAGAAGAGTATCAGTTTACAGGTACTCAGGCAGTACTTTGCTGGGAGCCTCAAAGATGCTGCCAAAAGTATTGGAGGTAGGATCTGTTGCCTAAAACTATATAAGTCCATTCATTTTGTCAACAATGACTTTGGAACTTTAGAAACATGCAATATTCAGCCCTTTAATTCATGGCATGATGGAACTGTTAAAATGATGCATTGGACATTTTCTAGTTTGGAATCTTTTGGACATGCTCATACGATCCTTCCAGTTTTTCATATTTGTCTTCTTACTTACAAGTTTGCGCATCCATGATTTAGTTAATGACAGTCCTCTACTTTACCTTGAGCTCTCGAGCACTATCATCTGAGCTCATCATTGATTACTTATAAATTTCTTTAAACTTGCAGTTTGCCCTACAACTTTGAAAAGAATATGCAGGCAACATGGAATCACCAGGTGGCCTTCTCGTAAGATCAAGAAAGTTGGCCACTCGTTACAGAAACTTCAACTTGTGATCGATTCAGTCCATGGTGCTGAGGGTGCAATTAAACTCAGTTCTTTCTACACCAACTTCCCTGAACTTAACTCTCCAAATAATCCCGGCACGAGCAACTTCTCTGCTTCTAAAAATGATGATCATCTGCAGCAAGTAAATACTCAACCTGATGGCAGCCCTGTGACTACCACATCCAAGTCAACTTCTTCGTCTGGCAGTCATAACTCCAGCTCAAGTTTATTCTGTTCCACTGGTTCAAAGAATTGCACAACGGAGGAAAACCCTGGAGGAATGCCAAAGAGAGCACATACAGAAACAGGATTGCATGATATGGGTCAAGAAGAAACCAAGCTTCTAGTCAGATCACAGAGTCAAAAGATCCAAAGCAATCACAATTCTGTGGAACCTGTGTGTCCTTTGTCAACGAGTAGCAATCAGGTCTTGGGTAGATTTAAAGTAAAAGCCATTTTTGGGAAGGAAAAAATCCGTTTCAGCCTTCAATCACACTGGGGTTTTCGAGATGTTAAGCACGAAGTGATGAGGCGTTTCAATGTAGAAGATGTTGGTAAAATCGATCTAAAGTATTTGGATGATGATGACGAATGGGTACTTCTGACATGTGATGCTGATCTTGAGGAATGTATTGATATACATAAATTCTCTAAAAGGAGAACAATTAAAGTTTCCCTCCACCATACCAATCTTGGAAGTTCATTTGGTAGCAGCGGTCCAGCCTAAGCAAACAATATTTGCTTTACAAGTGTTTCCAGATTTGGGGTATATGGAGGATTATTGCCAGTTGCATGCATGTAAGTAGAAAGAAGGGCTTATTTCACTTTCTTTTTTAGTGTTAATAGTTGATGCGGGAAGATGGTCAATCCGCCACCCTACTAGCTATATGACATTCTTGCTTGCTGATTGCACACTGCATACCCATTGTATCCTCTTTTTTTTTTTTATATATATATATCAATCAATGGGAATGTAATATAATAGAACATACAATTAAGAATCAAGTGAGGTTGACGTTGAGTCATGCTGATTGGGGCACTTTTGCATGGTTCCAGGTGGAATAGTCTGCCATTTCACATTCAATGAGCTGCAGAGGATACCAGCATAAACGTTTTGGATAATGTTTTTCAGTGTCTAATTTTCTATGTTCCAACCTTGTGTATTTAGTTCCAGGAGACTAGACAAACTGATTTAATAGATTTGTGTATCTTTCTTATTTAACGAAAAAGGAAATTCTGTAGTTGAATTTTGATAAAAATTAATTAGCAGATAGTGAATAAAAAAGGGAAGTGCCTATCACTAGATTGCATGAGGCTACTCCACAAAAGTTTATGTCCATTTTCATGCTCGAGTGCAGTTGCTGAATAGCAAACTGCAATTCATCAGACAAACGATGGTGGTTTTCTCCCGCAAGAAACCTGCATGCCTTACCATTTACATACACTAAGCTATACCCAGCTATAACTTTGACCCCTCCTTCCTTGGCCAACATTCTCATTTTAGTGGCATCAACCCATGAACAACCTGATGCATACATGTTTGATGCAAGCAGATAGCCAGCTGAGCTTGACGCCTCAAGTTCAACTACTTGAGGGAGGGCAATGGCACCAAACTCATAGTTTTCATAGTTCCTACAAGCACTCAACAGTGCCCCCCATGCACTTGCACCAGGCTTTACTCCAACACCTAGCTTTCCTATCAAATTCATTGCACTATCAACCTTTCCAGCCCGAGCTAACAAATCTACAAGGCAAGAGTAATGTTCTATGACAAGTTCAACCTCATGATCCCAAATTAACTCCTCAAAAAGAGAGACCCCTTCTTCTACCAATCCCCCATGACTACAAGCCGATAAAAGAGACAGTGCAGTAACTTGGTTTGGCCTCAGACCACAAACTTTCATCTCATGAAATAGGGCTAGAGCTTCATTTGGGAGGCCAATCATACCATATGCTGCAATAATGGCACTCCAGGTCACAACATTCTTGTATGGAATGCGGTCAAACACTTTCCTTGAAGATCCAATGGAACCACATTTTGAGTACATATCTAAGATGGCAGTTCCCACTACTACATTAGATTCCAACCCTCCTCGAATAGCAATGCCATGAGCCCATCTTGATCTTTTCACATCTGCAGAAAGAGAGCAAGCTTCAAGAAGATTTAACATGGTAACAGCATTGGGCCGTTCAGAAGTGTGGCTCATCTCTCGGAAAACAGCAATTGCTTCGTCAGGCATGCCACAGTGGGTGAAGCCAGCAATCATGGTGCTCCAAGTTACTGCATCTCGTGTTATCATATTATTGAATTGACTCCATGCATAAGTTATGAGATTGCAACTTGCATATGCATCGATCAAAGAGTTTGTAACCAACTCATTCAACTCAAAACCTTGTCGAAGTATTCTGGAATGTATCAACTTGCACTGGTAAGGGTCAAGGAAGAACTTACATAACTGCAGCAGATTGACCAGAGTCACCTCATCAGATTCAATTCCAGCCTTGTGCATTGAATCAAATAAAGTAAGGGCCTCAGGATGCATCTGATTCTGCACAAGTCCAGACAACAAAGAGTTCCAGGACACGACATTCTTCTCAGGAATTCCCCCGAAAACTCTCAATGAAGAATCAATGTCATTGCATTTAGAATACAAGTCAATCAGAGAGTTGTGTACGAACAAGTCATAACCCATACCTCTAGAGATAACAAATCCGTGAATTGACTCTCCCAGTCTAATGGCCTTCAATTTGGTGCAGGCTTTGAGTACACTTACCACAGATTGTCCGTCTGGTGGTTCCCCAAAATCAATCATCCGTTGAAAAAACTCCAGGGCAAGCACTGATTCGTCCTCACTTTGGGCATAGGTAGCAATCATGACACTCCAAGAAATAACGTCTCTTTCAGTCATTTCATCAAAAAGGTTGTGCGCAAGGTGCATTTCAAATTGAGCATAGAAACTGAGGAGCGAATTGTGGATGGAAGTAATACTTGAATACCCAGCACGAATGGTAGAAGCATGGATCGTCCGGCCAGCCTCAAAAGCTGCAAGATTGCGACAAGCCTGAATGACAAGTACAAAGGTGGAGATGTTGGGTTCAAAACCTGCAGCCCAAGCCTGAGTGAATAAGCATAGTCCTCGGGGAGAAGCTAATAATAATAAATGGCCATGAATGATTACATTCCAGGAAACTGAATCTTTGTTGTCCATGCAGTTAAAAACCACAAGCGCAGAACCCAAGTCTCCAGATTTAGCATAGAAGTCCATCATAGAATTACCGACGGAAGTGAAAGCTAAGAATCCCTGCTTAACCAGAGAGGCGTGGATAGAGTTGCCGTGGCCGTGTGTAGCGGAGAGATTTAAACATGCTTTGAAAAGGATAGGGAAAACGGAATGGTCCATCAACTCAACCCTGGTCTTGTTCAATTCACGGTAGTAGAGAAGAACGTCTTGAGATTTGCCATGGAATAGTAATTCTCTTAACCTACTACACCAGTTAGAGTTCCAACGGACACGCATTTAGTTTAGACTGAGATGGGCTGATCTCTTTCAACTTCAATGCAATATTATTATCATCACAACTCCCTACACTACACTACTCTACTCTTGTATTTTATATTGTTTAATAGGGGCATGGGATAAACAAGTTTGGCAAAATTATGGTTCAATCCTATCCAATCTGTTTAGCTTCGATGTCTGTCAAGCACAAAGGATCTACAAGTTACTTCTATATGAAACAGTGACAAACAACCATATATATGCATCATCCTTCTCAAAAGTTATAGCCACTATTTTGTTAGCTGTTGAAAAACAACTACACCCATACACAACATCATTAGGGTACTCTGTTGCTCTCCCAAAATTTCTTGATACCAGAAACTTCAAGATTGACTATACTAGGATTTTTTTCTCCCTTTTCCGATAGCGCAAGGTGTAAGAGAAACTGATTATAAGCAAAACTAATTTGCAAAAACGTGATTCTACTACTCCTTGATGTTACAAAGTTGAAGGTATGAATTATTGAACATTACATATCTAGACCAATAAGCTTTGTACTTGGCAATTGCAAGATCCAACCATGGTTTGTAATTTCCATTGTAGTGAACAACTGCCCCATTTTGTATTTCTGTTTTATTCAAGGCAGGATCATAGCCAAGACCCAAGACATGCCAGCTCCGATCCAAGGGATGAGTCAAGTTATAGAAAGTTATTAACCCTGGAGGTAAGGTTCCAAGTTTCCAAAGTGTTCTATCCTCATTCTGCAATGGAAAACATAGTCAGCTGAAAGATCACACAAGGATGAAGAATTTTTTAAAATAGAAAATGACTTTTCTCCTCTAACAGAAGTACTTCTGAACATCAAATGCATTACTACTCTTTGCAAGAGCAAAGCTTGCTATGGTAGACTGAATTTTCAAGGCTAGCCCAATTTTTGGAAGAAAATCAACTGCATTTCCTCACTTCTCAAATCAAGAGGTCAAGGGAACAGATCGATGCATTCTAGACATGGTAGATCGTAGAAAGAGTTGCAAAAAGCCTGCTTAGTAGGCAATCATTCATATTTCTAAGAAGATTGCAATAAAGCTCACCGGAAAATGAGCAATCATGCATAGGGTATGCAACTTTTCCTTTTATGGGGTAAGGAGGCACTGAGTATAACAAGAGCTGCAACCTAATACAACTATACAATACGATGTTTCCCCAAAACTAGAAATAGGGGTCACAAATGATATAGCTCTTCTCATTAATGTGCCATTTCATCACCTCTACTCAAAACCTAAACAAGTCATTCTAATGTCCAGGAGACATCATTGATGTCATACAGCCTTCTTGTCTTCCATTTCATATTAGTATCCACCTTCTAATTTCCCATTATTCTATTATCTGGGATCTACCATCATTCTGAAGACTAAACAATGCCCAAATTTGAAAAAAAGTCAAATTCTATCTCCACTTATGAACCCATTTACTCAAATGTAATTAAGCTTCAACTAGTACCTTAAAAATCATGCCTGAGACACCAATACCAGGAGTAGGAAGTACATTTCCTGGCAACAAGCAAACGATGGTACTTACAGCAATAACTCAATGTTTCAGTCCCATCAGTCTTCTAAAATACTTTCATTTAATTCTTTGTTTTTCATGATCATGGATCGTTTGGTATGGGGGAAGCGATAATCAAGGATATCCCATGGGATTTTTCTGAGACAAGTAAGCAAGGATATCCCATGGGATTATCTTATCCCACCTATATGGGATATTAATCCCACCATTTTAGTACAAATAATGGGATAAAATTATCCCGGCATAAGCTAATACTTCAAACCAAACATGGAATTAAGTTAATCCCAAATTTTATCCTGGGTTTATCATCATTATCCCACATACCAAACGACCCCTATGCACATTGATTTTCAATAGTAGTTCTATAGTTCAGATTTTTAATCTGCAGCCTTTTCACCTTATTTGACCATCCAAAGCAGCACCAGCAGCATCTTTATTTATACAAAATCTAGTTTAGTGCACTAATGTCTTAATTTTCAAGTAAAATCATATAAACTTGATTAATTAAAACTAAAACAGACATCAAGGCAATGCTTTTCTAGTCTTATAGCCACCCCCGTAGCAGGACCTCTTAAACTCGTGAAAAACTATATGAAATTCGGGGAGATGTGTTTGATGGCCCATTGCAAATAATTATTTAATAGCTATATGGCCCTTTTATAACACTAGACATCGGTAAATAAAATACATAATATCTTTGTAGGGTCATTATATTCTATACAAACTGCAATTGGCAATAGGAGATCATATGGAAAACAAATGAAATATAAAATTGTAAAACATTCATGATGATGATATAAAAGAATTCAGCTAATTGTGATTAGAAGCACCAAGTAAAGAATATGTAATATTAACTTACCCTTTCTTGCCAATAATGATATATTCCTGTAATGTTGCGCCTCCTCCACTCCTTCAAATCAAAGATATTCATGCCAAAAGCCCATCCACAGGCATTTGGATCAAAGTTTTCAGATATCTTCGGGTTAGAAAAGTTAAGATATTTATCAAATCTATGGAAGCTTTCTTTGCATGTCTCCACGGCACCATTGACCATCCCTTGTAAGTTGACAGACCAAAGAGGTGTCAGATCCTTTTGAACTACAATATCATCATCCAGAAATAAGATTTTCTCCAGCTTTGGATATACTTCAGGAAGGTAAAACCTAAGATGATTCAGCATTGACAAATACTTTGGGTTCCTATATTTAAGATTGTCGGTGCCAGATGTAAGGGAGTTTGACTGATGTGCCTTGAAATAATACTCTATCATTCTAGCAGATTCAAGCTGACGTAGTACAGGGCAGTAAGTAGAATTGAGCCATGTAAAGTCATCGACATTCTCAACGTGAATTGTTGCAGCAGCAGGAGGATTAACAAGGAACCACATTTTCATAGCTGGGAAGTTCAATTTATCTGTCACTATATGGAAAACGTGCTTTTCAGGCTCCTTCGCATGCAGTATAGTAGAGTTTACAACAACAGATGTGGCAAGTACATTATCAGAAAATATTGCATAATGGAACAGAGAAGGATCTTCAAGCTTTTCCTTGTTTGGAAATTCTCTCTCTTCATATCGACGTATAAAGAAGTCTGTCGTGAGAAGCAAAGGAAGACAATGCAAAGGCCTGGGAACAGTTTTAGCAGCCAACTGTATCAAGAATGCACTCCTTTTCTTCAGCATATTTAGACCAGTTTCGGCCGACTGAAGCATGACTCTTAGTTTCCTTGCTAGTGTAATGCAATCGTATAGTTGATCCTTTGCAGCAGCTAAAACATGGCCCATATCCTTTGCTCGGTCAAGTGCACTGTACATAAACCCAATATTAAAGACAAAACCTAACATCTAAACTTCAATAACCAAAACTGGAAAGCACCAACCTTGGTTGAAGTTCAGAATCAGCAGTGGCTTCTCCAATTGCAAGCTGGCTTTCTCTAGAATGATTTATCAAAGAATCATACAGAGAATCTTCATTCTTAACTTTTGCAATGGTAGCATACGCTCTTGCCATGATGATTTGGTCACGCATAAGTTTAAGGGTAGAGTCAGAATTAGGGTTTTCATATTCTTTCCTCCATATATTGTATATACCCTTGCTAGTTGTGTCAAGCTCTTTAGCTCGCTCAATAGCAGCGTCTTGAATTTGGTTTTCAATTTCCTTATCTTGTTGGATCAGCTCTGCAGTCCGTCGTTCCCTTATATCGTTTCTTAGCCTCTGAAGAACCAGGAAGTATCTATGAATTCAAATGACTGAAAAAGCACATGCAAGACAAATGTAGAGATATAAGATTAGCCACCTGGCGCTTGAGTTTGATTGGATGTAGCTCAGATGCTAATTTATGCTCCATAACAATTCCATACTGATTTGCATTTCCATAAGAGTGATCAATAGTGCCCTCAAGCTTATCCGGTTTCTGAGACTTCCCTTCCACTTCCTGTGAACAAGCAGTAAACAGAAGTTGCAGTCTACATCAACAAATTCAAAACTACTATATCCTCATCATTTCCAAGTGTTGTGTCCATATAATATCACCAAGTAGAGGAATTGTGGAAGTTTGAGAACTGGTAAGTGAACACAGACCTTGGAACTCTTCTTGTGATCACCATCCTCATCACTAGGATACCTCCATACCCATGAAGTTGACAAGTCCTTGGAGTTTATGCTCCTAGTTCTAACAGCACCATTAACATCAGTATATGTTACAAGGATGTCAATATTCTGCATTAAGAGCAGAAGATCATCATAATATGGTATATATAGATTAAAACCAAATAATCTAAAGCAGAAAAGAATTTTCTAGTCATTATATACTGTTTCTCTAAATCAAAACCACTTGATTACTTTCTTATCAGGACGAGCAGCACTATTTCGACCATGTTCCTGCAAAGAAATTTCAGAGTTAATGTCATATAAGGGCAAATGTGATGCAAAAATAGAAGAAGTCTTTCAAAGAGGCAAAAATCAAGAGACATATGTAATGGCTTTCAAATAAATTCAAGTAATCAAATTGAGAGCCAAGTGCACAATTTTCTGGTCCCTTTTCGTAGCATCATATCAACATTTCTACAAATGCAATGTTAGGAAATTTAAGCTATGTCAAAAGAAAAAGAAAAAGACAACTCCAGTTAAAAGCTAGGTTAACAAAAAAACACTTTCCTAATTTATGTTTAAGAAATAAAAGATCCTCCAAGTATATCATCGGATAGTGATGTTTGAATTCTTTCTCCGAGAAAGGGAGAAGTACTGCACAGCTAATAAAGTACGGGTTGTAACATAACCAGATTTTCAATATACCAAAAACAAGATAGGTGATGCTGATCCCCAGGATCAACATAGCTTGAACTGGCACCAAACAAGTTGCCTAAACAGTTACCAGATATCAGAGGATGAACTCAATATAGGAACTCCAGTTTTGTGCTATAAGAGCAGATGGTGTAGCAATATTCTGCAATTTTATTGGGATATTTTCATGGATTTGCGGCGGATGAAGATGTTCAATAAATAGGAATTTGACATGGTAGAAGCATGACTGACACATAGAAACAAAGAGAAGTATTATTAACCTTTCTATTAACGCATTGCGGACAATCATATGAGGGGAAAAGACCTTTCGGCTCTCCATGACTGAAAATAGGAGGAAGAGAAGTCAGGGAACATTGATTAGTTGCAGCAGCAAAATTTACAAAGTATAGAGAAGGAGTGATCTTACAGTGATGATACATTTGACAATTCTACTCGGGAAGGTGCAACCTGAATAAAAATGAGAATAAAAAGCTAAAGTGAAGCTCCAATAATATAATTTTGAATCGAAACACCATATATGTAAATCTCTTTCAAAATTACGAGATCCAGGGCGACACTAACACGATTAGTGAATAGAGATTCAGGAAGAAAGAGAAACCAAATAGATGTGCTACGATATAACTCAGAGAGAAAGATTTACCAGGAAGAAGAAGATTAGCAAGGTAGGGGAGATAAACGATCCTCTAAAACGAGCCTCCATGGCCAACCAAATTAGAAAGAAGAGACCTCTGACAGTGGGATCAATTGTATTTGTATTGCGCCATTTTTCTGCATTTCCCAGATGAACAACTATTTTTATTTTTATTTTTGTCAATTTGTTAAAAGAGGGACAAATTTCTGCATTTTAGCGTAATATTTCATTTTCGGCAACAATATTAAAATCACTTAATTCAACTTTTCTATGGCTCAGTAAGAGTACTATAATACAAATTAGTTAGTTTGAAGCAGAAGGCAGCTCAAAATACCTAATAGTATCTTTTTAATTTCTTGAGATGCAAAATTAAATTTATTTTTATGGAAAGTATTGAAAATAATATAAAGTTTATTGTTCATCCACCTGTTTGCTTCAAAATACTTTTTTCACTCATCTATTGGTTTCAAAATACTGGCATCCACCTTTGCGTTCAAAATTAATCACTTATTTAACAGTTTTTAATTTAATTTTAAAACCGTTAAATAAGTGATCAATTTTGAAGACAAGGGTATTTTAGAGTCAATAGATGGATAAGGAGGGTATTTTGGAACCAATAAGTAAATGGAGGATAATTTTGTACCATTTTCAATACTTCAAGAATATTTTAGACTCTTTTTCGTTAATTTTCTTATAATTGATTTTTTTTTATTCATTAGATTTGTCAAGCTTCTTTTAATATTTTTTTCTAACAAGACTATTCAATATTTTAAAAAAAAAACATATTTTTTATTACTAAAAAAAGCCCCTCAATTTATCATTGCCAAGAGCCTTGCAATTTTTTCTAACCTTGTAGAGAGCCGGCAGTTGAGTATTCACGTTATTGCTAAAATAATGCTACTGAAAAATTCTTTTTGTATCAGTTATAGTAGGTAAGGTTAATTTATTTGTAGTGCTTTTGATGATATTTAATAAAATAAAATAGTGCTACTTATTAATTCTCTCTTACATCCTTTAGGTTGAGGTCGACTTATCAGTTTGTAAACAATAAAATTCGTGTTGAGAAAACAATAATCAAGAACGAAAAATTATAGCAACAATTAATTTTATTATTTCAAATGCGAATGTTACAATTTCTATAATTTCTCTGAATTCGCCTTTTCAAATATAAATTTAAGGGCTTTAAAGCTTGTTCTTGAATCTATGATAAACTTGAACTTTATCTTGATCTTGATTTTTATTTAAACTTAAGGGCTTCGAGCTTGTTCTTGAATTCGGTGGTCTTGATCTTAAACTTAAGGGCTTCGAGCTTGTTCTTGAATTCGGTGGTCTTGATCTTGATCGTTCTTGAACTTGAATACTTGAATTCTTAAACTTGTAGCTTGTAGAGAATTAAATAGCGTTTGTACCACAGAGTTTCTCTAGCTTCTTTGTTTAGAATTTTTTTGTCTTCTAAATTATGAGGACCCCTATTTATAGTTTTAGAACAGAGGAGTTGCGATTGGAATATGATTCCGTTCAGCCAATCAGATTTAAGTGACATGACATTTGGGCTTTATGGAGTGGGCTTGTCATCTTTGACACATGTCATGATTCTATTGCTTTTCTTATTTGACTTGGCATGCCACATCATCTGCACACGTGGCGCCAAGATAAACTCTAAAAATAGATGAGATTGGGTTTAACAAATTGAGTTCATCCAATGTAGCCCAAATCAATTAATTTAGACTTTAATTAAATCCATATTTATTAAACTTAAATATTTAACTCAATTATATCAATCCACAATGTTTATTTGGATTAATATATTTATGAATTCAATATAATTCGAATCATTTTATAAATTTATATTTAATAAATTTTAAATGATTATACAGTTATTTATAGTGTTTTTTATGTTATTACAATTAGTTTTTTTTAATTGTAATAAATTGTTTATAGATATATCTTTTTTGTAATGACCGAAGATTATGAAATCTAGATTTGTTTTTATATATATATAAATAATTTAAATTCCATCAAACGTCAAACATGAGTAATATATTGAAGTGTTAATATTGTGCATATGAATTAAACTTTGAGAAAATTCTTGATAAATACTAATATGAAATGTCCATCTAAGTTATCTCAAATGTACAGTAATTTCATGAGATAGTGACCCATGTTTTGACAATTATCTAGAAATATCACTTGTGTTTGTTTTAGGACCATAATATTGTTCATCTTTGCCTATTTTTCTCAAAATATACTTGACACAAAAAAAAATACATTATTTCTCTCCTACTAAGGTGACATGTCACATTTTTTAACTTATTATTAATATTTTTCTAATTCTTTTAAAGAATAGGAGGAACCACATATCTTCTTGAAGAATCAAAGAAGCTCATATCACAGTTCTTAATATAATTTTTTCTAGTGGATATAATATATGGGCTTGTCTATTTTTTTTTAAAAAGATCTATATATATATAATAGGAGAAGTAAAAAGTGTCATATGTCAGCACCACAAATATTCAAGAATCTTAATTATTCAAAAAACATTTTAAATATGCTCTAAAATACAATTAAAAACAGGAATTTCAATATATCTATTTTAAATAGAAAATAAAAGTTCTTTTGTTAAAAAAAACAGCAACGGCAAAAATGGATGATTTTTAAATGTCTCTAATTTCAATTTTAAAGGAAACAAATGAAATTGAACTATTTTTTTTACAAAAATAAAAACAGTAATGGCTATTACAAGAAAAAAATGAAATATCTTTAAATGCTTCAAATTTCAATTTTTAAGGTTAATAAAATGAAAATTGAAAATTGATTTATTTTTTTAAAAAAAATTATAATGTCTATTTATATTTATCACACTTTAAGTAATTTTAGGGAATGCTCCAACAAAATGAAATGTAGAAATATCTATCTAAATAGGAGAAGAAAAAGTGCACCATAAAAAAATTATATAATTAAAAAGCTTATACTAAAAAATAATAATTATCATTCAAAAATTAAAAAACTTATTTTTAAAAAAGAGTTGATACATTCTATTACTAGTTAGTTGTAGAAATGGGATACCTTGTTTTTCATTCAATTTTAAAATTTATCTTTATATATCTAAAAAACAAAACATTTTCAAAAAAACATAATAAAAAATAATATTTTTTTGAATAAACATACTGCAACCTAATGTTTAAATAGGTTTAAAGCATATTTTTCTTTAATAATGATAAAATAAATAACGTAACATGACATGACATCCTAATAGAAGAGGCATAAGTGATATTCCTAGTTAATTTTCCAAATATGTGTGACTATCTAGGGAAATTACTCCTCAAATGCATACACTCCATTATGTGATTATGAGGATAATTTTGTGTTTTCTCCGTTTTGAAAAGAGTGATCTAATTTCCTTTTTAATCATTTTCAAAAATAATGGACGCTTTCACTTTTTGACAATACTTTATCTTCAACTTTCCTCGCAACATTTTTAAGGCCACAAGATTAAATGACAGTTTGTTATATTTGACATAACTTTAATCTAGAACCACAAGATTAAAAAAACTTGTTTCTTTTTTTAAACTTCATTCTAAATCAAACTAGCTCATTATTTTTTAAGTTGTCACAAATGCCACAAAAAGAATATGCAAATCCTGATTACTTCACTACAACGCCCCCTTTAGGATTCTGTTGGATGTGTAAGTTCTTTCACAATATTTTATTTAAAAGTTAATAGTATGTCAAAATAAATTCATTATTTTTTGAGAAACCTAAATTGAGACAAATCATATATTACAAGTGGAAGACTCTAAAGTAAAAAGTTGAATTACTATTTTACCTCTCTACTAAATTAAAACTTTTATAATTTTATATATATATATATATATATATATTTAATCTTCTTATTCTCATTTCAAAATTTGACCTTTCAAATTTCTCACACAATTTTTAAAAAATAAAAATGAGTATTCCCTAAAGACAAGAAATTAAATGAGATTCATGTATCTTTTAAAGTTAAATTTTATTTTTTTATATTTATTTTAATAATATTTGACCTTTCAATTTTTTCATGTGTCTTTTCATATTTCCGTAATTTTATTCTATAAATTTAACTTTTTCAAGAAAAAATTTTATTTACTTTTCCTACAATTCTTGTGTGTAGGAACTCTAAAATTTATTTCACTCATTAAATTTTCTTTCTTTCATCTTCAAATAGTAACTTTTTTTTTATTCTTCATTCATATTTTAATATATAAAATTTCCCTTTTATTGTTAGTCGTACGTAGTTTAATGTTCTCAATGATATTTATTCTGAGCAATCTTTTTACATTCATTAATTACTCTATAGTGTGTATCATAAGGTGAGTTTTTCCAATTATTTCATGTGTCTTTCTTTGGTTAGGATTCTCTTCCAAAAAAGAGTCTACTTCAAATAAATCTATTCCAATATAATTGATTTAGCTACAAATATTGACCAACACCTTTTGTATTATTGCTAAACTAGCAGCATATTCACTTTTTTAGTATAATATCTATTTATGAAAAGTTCCTGTTGCAATAAAACTTAAATTCAGATATAAGTTGATCTGTGCATGCATTTGCATATTTGAACTTTGAAATGTAAACATGGACTATGTTTAGAGCACACAGGTTCATAGTTGACTGTGTATTCGTGTAGTTTAAAATGATATGAAATACACGTGCATTGCACGTGTTCGAAAACTAGTAAAAAAAACATATCAAAGAGAAACCTGAAATGGATCCATGAAGCAGAGATTAGAATAGAGATATAGTGATTCTAGGAATACATATATCTCAAAATAAGAGATGCATCAACTCTGTGTGCAGTGCAGGTGTTGATTATCTGCTTCCATTTTCTAACTTCTCATCACCAGGCACACTATCATGCATACTCAACCATATCCATAACAAAGGGGATTGGAAATCTTGAATCGCCTTAAATGTACAAAATAATGAACTCTATACATATATATCACTGAAACAAGCACAACCCAATGCCATACAGAGCCTTAACACTTCATCTCACAAGCTCAGACGTCAGGCAACCAAAAAAAAAAGAAACAGAACATTTGTATTTGGACAACTAAATTAACATAGCTATAATAGTATTATCATATTCATGATGCTCTTTTTGGGAGTGGATAGGCTCGATTTACATCGTTCCTTGGATGAAGTGAAGAACGATGGTGCAAAGGTGGCTGACCGTATCTATAAGCAGTCTGATGTCTGGAAGTTATTCTAGGCTCCTTGGGTCTTTCATTGGCTGCCTCAATCTGTTCTAGTTTCTCCACTACTTCTTTCATTCCTGGTCTGGTTTTTGGTTCAGGTCCAAGACATGACAGTGCCAGTTGTGCTATTTGAACTGCAGCTCTGGATGGATATCTTCCTTCCAGCCGCGAATCCATCTTGTCCTTCAACTTCCTTCTATCAGATAAATGTGGCTTAATCCATTCAACCAGATTATGCTGGTTGCTTGGGCGGTTTGTGTCTAGTGCCCGTAGACCTGTTAACATTTCCACTAGCACAACACCAAAACCATAGACATCGCTTTTCACGTACAAGTGTCCTGTCAAAAAATAACGATACAAGTATGAACATACATTTGACTGTATATATGTTTGAACCTGTAAGCACAAGATGTGATTCCAGAGAAGTAGAACTACCAAGTATAGAAGCCAAGCAGACACTACGTTACCTGTTTGAACATACTCGGGAGCAGCATAACCATACGTTCCCATCACCCGTGTTGTCACGTGTGATTGACTAGCCGAAGGACCGAGTTTGGCCAAGCCAAAATCTGATATCTTTGCATTGTAAGACTGAAAGAATGTCATGTAACAGTTTTATCAGTAACAACCTTTTCCCTGATGTTCTCACTCTCTGAGATCAAGAGCTCAAAACTTGAGGCAAAACATTAAGTCAACCAAAAAGGTGCTCAGGGTTTGTGGTGACTGAAATAATCAACTTGGATCAATTTGTGATTTCTATATTACTTGTGATAAGCACGACAATGTTCCAGGGGAAAAGAAAAAGAAACGTACGCCATCAAGTAATATATTTGAGGCCTTGAAGTCTCTGTAAATGACTTGCTTCTCTGATGCATGTAGGAATGCCAAGCCTCGGGCTGCACCAATCACTATTTGAAGCCTTATATTCCACGGAAGTGGCTGAACAGCAGAGCCCCCTGAGCAAAGCGAAGAGAACAAATATGTTTAGGTGGAGAATAAAATAGGCACATTGCCGACTGATTTATTCTAGAAACTCCTATAATATATCATTGAGAGCATCTCTTACTTCCAAAAAGATGGTTCTCCAAGCTGCCCTTTTGCATAAACTCATAGACAAGCAATAGTTCTTTATCTTCCCAGCAGTATCCCAAGAGTTTGACCAGGTTAGGATGTGAAAGTGTTCCAAGAAAATTAACCTCACACTGCATAAACAAATGAAATGAAATACACAGAGAGCCTTGGGAGAAAGAGAGGAGATACAAGCAATAAAACAAATTTTAACTTGTACATATTTAGTTCCTAGTCTAGACAATGACGAACAATAACTGAGTGAAATTTAGTATAGAAAGCAATCGCTTGTGGTCGAAAGGTTAGCAGGATCACAGATTTTAATAATAGTAGAAAGGTGCATAAGAAATTAAAAGCAAAGATCCATTCTATTTATTAGTGGAGAAGGAGGATATATGAATTTACCTGCCACTCTTCAAGTCCTTGTAAACTTTCAGAATTCAATTTCTTAACAGCAATGACAGTGCCAGTGGCACTAGCTGTCCTGGATGAAGCCCTGTCATCAAGCCAACCCTTGTAAACTTTGCCAAAACCGCCTTCTCCCAGGACGGTATCACTTCTAAAATTTCTTGTAGCGGTCTTGAGTTCGGTAAAAGAAAATGTCCTTAAATTAGGATGTGGTAATATCTGTCCATAAACCTCATCAACTCCACTGGCTGCTGAGAATTGGCTATTCCCGGAGACGTTGCTTACCGTGGAGGAGGATGTAGTTGTTGTCGTCTGTGATGATATGCCTACAATTAAATTAATTTTATTATTCGGAAGTAAATCAAATTCTGATTTATATTACGAATGGTACCTGAGCTGAAATGGGATGGGCTCTGACTATTAGAACTGAAACAAACTCCCATATCTCTATCTGATGATTATTAAGCAAGTTATTCTTCGGCTGAAAGAGGGATGGGATGAGATTGAGATCTCTTCTCTTCTATTCTATTCTATTTGCAGCTTCTCATCGATCCATCATCCAACTTTGTTTGACTTGACTCAAATTAATACTTTTTTTATTCAATCAACACTCTTCGTTAGTCGTAGTTGGTTGTTGTAAATTTTCAACACCACAGTTTATGACTTGGTCTTTTCCACCTTATTCAATTATTATTTATAAATATAACAAACAAACGATTCAATTATTCTATTTAAATTACCTTGGGCGTAATTTTACCGTTAATATTATAAAGATACTTGTGTCCATAACCAAACATTAGGTAGAGCAAATCTCAATCTGTGAGATTGGAGTCCAATTATTCTCTACTCCAACATTAATTAATTATGCCATCCATATTCAATTTAGCCTTTTGATATTTTTATGTGCAAAATTAGCGTAGATGAGATGAAAAATTAAAAAAGTTAGTATGCTAATTTAAATTTAAAAGATCATAGAAAATGTGAGTATGAAGTAATAAGAAGAAGCAAATGTATGTGTAAAAGAAAAAATAGCAAGTCGAGTCAAAGGACAAGGGCGGAGATATTATTTAGTCAAAGTCTCCTATGCCCGGTCTCTTCCTTTTATACCATTATTATTACGTCTATATTTGACTTGGGCCTCATTTAGTTTTGTGCATTTACACACTTTAGGACATTTCCTTTAACATCAAATTTTTAACTTTTAAATTACAGAAAAAAAAAATTGTTTGGGAAAGTGCATTGGGATAGCTTTGGAGTTAAGGTTTTTTTTTTTTAAAAAAAATCATTATATTGATTGAAACTTGAATTTGTGTTTGAATAGATTTAAACTTTTGTGAATAAGAATATGAAGAAGTCGTAATTTTTTCAAAAGTTGAAATTTACATATTCAAGTAGGAAAAGGGGGAAAAAAAAGAGGTTGTTATAAATACATTGAATTAAGTGGATAGTCCATAAGGTTGGTACATGAATAACCATTCATATTCATTAGGTTACATGAATCTTTTTGGATAAGAATGTATCTATTTATTATGATACTTAATATGGTGACCTTTGGAGTGATTTCTCACTCTATAAATAGGGTTGTTCATTCACTATTGTAATAGATACATATGAGACTTGAATAAGAAGAAAATTTCCCTTCTTCTATCTATTTCTCTTGTCTTCATCTCTTTATATTTATATTGTCACGAGCTTGATTTTATAACAGAGGCATCGTTGAATTTTGTTTTCTGTTTGGTGTGAAGAGTAATGAGTACAGGTTTATGCGTGTGAATTAAATAGTATACTTTTCCACATATTTGGGCCCATATATTTTGTTCATTCTGCATCATGCCCCTGTGGGTAAGTTTGGACTTGTATATCATTATAGATTCAACAATCAAAACTATCTACTTTTCCTTTACTAATCAGAAACCATGAATGGTTTATATATATATATATATATATTCAACAATCAAAACTATCTACTTTTCCTTTACTAACCAGTATCCATGAATGGTTTATACATATATATATATGATTGTAGATATTAAAATTTTGTAAAATTTTACAAGACGTGTTCAATTCAAATTGAAATTTTAGATGTATGTTCAATTTCAATTAGAAATCTTGAAGACTATTCAATTTTAAACCATATTTTATGTATCTCGAATATTTTGCAAACTGATAAAATATTTAGCTCAAATCTAAATCATCATAATTCGAGAAATACGCTACTAACGGTCATCAAATCAAATCAAGAAATTATATCATTTTAAAAAATAATATGAATATTGCTTAATAAAAAAGCTAGTCACTCTTAATATTTCTCAGTTAATATCTTTTAATTAAACTTATATTATGTTTGGATCATTATTATCAATCTATTGTATCGTTATTATACCTACAATATTTATTTTGATTCTTACTTAAAATGTACTGTACTATATTATTAAAATTTAATTATTACGTAACAATGAAAATTCCTATTTTATTGAACAACCGATTTGATGTAAACACAGGATTTAAGAAATTTTCCAATTTTATATTTAAATAATATATCAAAATGCTATTTTACCTTTTAACTTAATGATTTAAATTTAATCAACCTCCTACTCCAAAATAATTAAGAATATTTTAATAAATTTATAAGTCACAATACAATACATACTATCAAATCAAACAATTAAAATATTATTAAACAACAAACAATACAATCTAGCCACTGGATGACATTGCAAGTTAATATGCTTTCACTAGACTAAACGAAAAAAAACCCTTAAATAATTCGAAATAACTCATATTTACATTTAAACAATATTTCGGACTTAAAACTAAACAAACCTTCCCGTCAAAAGGGTTGGGTAAGAAGTACCCTTATTCTTATTGTTAAATGTCATATGGTGCCCTTCTATTATTAGCACATAGAAATATGAAAGAGGAAGCGTCACTATCAAATTGATTTACAGCACAATACATTACTTGATAGAGTACTCTTGAATTGAGGAACAAATTTTGAAAGAGAATTTCAAAATGACCATTAAGTTATCATCAACAATTCTTAACTTGCAAAAACTCTTTCGAACGTGTTTTTTTACTCCAAATTTTGGGAAGTTCCTTTATATAAGGCAGAGAAGCATCATTTCATTCTTCGAAGTGATCTCACTGAACGGGATACACATAATGAATTTGAAGGGTTGAACAAATTGAAAAAAACCCCAAAGTTGTGAGACAAAAATTAAATTTAAAGAAAGGCCGGAGTACCATAGTAGCTAGAGCTGAATTAAGGCATCTCTTTTACGTATATATATGCCTTCTTTATGAAGGTTAAGCTTTATATCACAACAGTAAGCAACAGCTTACACCGATCAATCTCGATCATGAATCCCAATTGACTTCCTTTAGGACATTGCATACAGATACTATGAGCCTCGGAGGTCATACATGAATTTTAGAGAATTATTATGATGAATACATTTGGGTATAGATGTGAGTTTGGATGTAATTTTACATGTTTTTTGGGTAATAAACAAGGAGCATCCACTTACAGAAATAAGGAGCCACCACCCCTCATAAGAAGATATCAAGCAAAAAAATCGAACAAGTCATACCAACAATCTAGTTGCAAATTCTAGAAACTAAATTGGAGTGTACTATATCTATTCTCTCCCTAATCGCCCTTTGGGTCTGTGCTTTATATGTATGTTCATACCAACAATCTAGTTACAAATTCTAGATACTAAGTTGGAGGAGTGTACTATATCTACCCTCTCCCTTCGGATCTGTGCTATACATGTATGTTCACTGAAAATCATAGCACCATAAATTGCCGCAGCTACTTCCTTTTGGAAGCATTGTAGATTATGTTGGGGATAACGAATACATACGCATCTGATAATAATTAAAAATAATTTGGAGCGAACGTGTCTCCGTCTCAAAATTAAAGTTGGAAAATGGTACCCAAGTTTACTTTGATTGGGAACATATTCATTAGATACTAGTACTTGCACAAACGAACAATTAAATTACACATAGGTTCGCACTTTCAGGGTGACCACAATTATATTCAATAGAAACTCGCTCTGCTAATGAAGATCCAGGGAGTAACTAAGCGGCACAGGTGGGACAGGCGCAGCCAGGACCGCACTTGCAGTTAGACTTTCCAGCAGCGGCGGTTGTGCCTTCACTCTTTGAACATGTGCAAGGATTGCATCCACAGTGCTCTCCGCATGAGCACCTCTTGTGCTCCATATTTGCATCAGACGATGCGCACCTGCATATAGTGTAATTTAATAGCATGCACTCTCAAATCTCAAATAGGATGATGTGATGTACCTGCAAGACGTTCCACCCGGGCACGGACAAGGACAACCACACCTCTCATTGCATGTACCACTGCTTCCTCTTACATCAGCCATATCGATGGATGGATGGATGTACCTGCACCAGATATCCATTCTCAAACTAATATAATTAATTAAACAGAAACAATAAAAATGCAACAAATTAAGGAGAGACCACTTATATCCCACCTACACAAAATTTGTTGATGGGATTCAGAAAGTCTCTTTAATTATATATTGAGTGAAGCAGCTCCACCTGCACGACACCTGCCTATTACGTGTCAACCTGCCCGCCCACTTCTCTTTCTCTTTTGCCACCTACTCATATATGCTTACGTAACATTTTTCATTCTTTTGTTATTAGATACCATAAAAAATTAAGAGATTTTATAAAAATATACGTATTTATCAATAAAGTTTGTCCCCGTAATTTCATTAGTTGCTATAAAAAGTTCCTGAAGAAAAATATTAAAAGTCTTAGAATTATTGCTTACAAAAACAAAAAATATTTAAAAGGTGTGAGGATACATGATCTATTTTTTCTCATCTAGTAACGGAGAAAAGGTGAAGCTTAATTATCTATATCTTTTTCATAGCCAAATTATTCTAACATCAAGATCTATTGACCAATCTGATATTGAAGTGACCAAAATATTGATTATGTCTAGTATTTGAGTTTCATTCCACATTATTAGAAACGGAAGTCTCCAACAGAACAGCTTCTACCATATTCAGCTGGGATAAACATTTTCACTAATAATATTTTTAATACTAAATTACATTAAAAAAATAAATGGAAAAAACATTCAAATTAAATTTTTTTTGCATAATGCTAAATTTAATTATCGAAAAGTTCACAATAGCATTTTTGTGTATCTAAGAACAATAATTAGCAAGGAAAGACTTGATTTTTATGGAATCTGTTAATTTTCTGATAAATTCACATACAATTAGAAGGATGAATATTTAGTTTCAGAATGAAGTATAGTTTAAGGATGACTTCGATCTAATTACTTTTCCATTTTGACAAATCAAGAAAAGACAAATTTTTTTTACTTATTACCCTCAAATCAATACCTAGAAAAAGTAGGATGTTTTAAAAATCTTAAACTTTTGATTGAATAATTATTTCGAGCATGTTTCACCCACTCTTCAATCATCATGTCTAGAAAGAGAGCCTGGGACATGTATAAATCACGTTTGAGTACTTAAAATGTGATTTTAAGGTTAAATCTCAAAACTAAAATGTCACGTGCTAAGATTTCTTCAAAGTTGCTCATAATCGTAACGTTCCTTCTTAGAAACGAAAAAGATTGTGTTTATGGGGGGCTACATTTCCTCCTTTTTGTTGTAACGAAAAACATTGTGTTTATGGGGGGCTACATTTCATCCACTCCAACAGTAGGCAGTGAGTTCCTTCCATTTACATTAAAATGTTGTATGCAGCTACTGCTAATCAAGCTTTTCGTGCCAGCTCTTTCAAATGTATCCTGCCAAATAAGTCTAAATTGTTGCTCACGCTCCTGTTGAATTGAGTAGAAAGACAAATACACATCAGGGAGTGAATTTGGAAGTCACAGAGCTTTTGGGATATCTAATAAATATCAAGTTCAAAAAATCCACCAAGTCATGTATGCTTTAATCCACAAAAAGAAGTTGGTTTAACAAAATGGGTGTTAAGGAGATGCCAGGAACTTGAATCCATTTAATTTATCAAATAGAGATTTTCAAAATGATGTTAATTTCTTGTTCTTTTGCAGTAGCTAACTATAAACTCATTCAAATGGGCTGGAGGGAGTAAAACGGAACCGTGTTGTAGCCTACTATGCTTAACTCAGCATATGAAAATGTGAGATAACTGCTAAGGGGCCCTTAAGTTATGATACAACTCATGTAAAGTGATGCATGTACACTGGACGAAACATCTGTTCACCCTAAGGTGGAGTCTATGTAGAGAGGATCAGACATACAAGTACAGACATAGAAAAGGACTGTGCGGGTCATGAGAGCAAGGGAAAAAAGAAGAAGAGAATGCACGTGTTTATACCTTGTAAACATAACTGGTCATCGGTTTGTTTAGATCGCAGTTATGCAAGTCTGGTTCTCTTTTTGTTTTCCCGAGCCTTCTAAAATGAGTATTTTCCTTAATCATGATGAATAAACAAAATTCTATGCAAAAACTATGAAAGCTGTGCATATAGAATACTAAATAGTTTTGCTAATTAGGGCATAAACTTACCAATCATATCTTTGCTAAGTATCTTCAACTCCAAGTTGTTGAAGAGAATCAGGGGCAATAAGGAACACACGTCTAGATGTTTGAAACCGGAAAACTACTATTCCTTTATATGCTGCCCGTGGTACACCATCCTGATGAAATGAACAGTTAATGCAAGTTTTACAGAAAGCAGAAGAACCATGAGCCCATGACAGAGGAAAAATCCAGTCACAGGCTCACAGCTACTGTGAGTAGAACTGTCCATGGTCCGGGGTAAGAACCAACATGGGGCCGGTCAATAATCCATATTAAACAAAGATTACCCTAACCCGTGTTTCACTTACATGTTGCATCACATCATGGCCTAATTTCAATTCCATGAATACCTTCCCCTAGAGTAGGACTGACCACCACCAACACCAACATACCAATGAAATCCCACAAAATGGAATCTGGGGAGGGTAGAGTATACACAAACCTTAACACTACCACTCGGATGTAGAGAGTTTCCTTCAAAAGACCCTTGGCTCAAGCAAATCAAAGTAGCAATTAAACGGGAAAAATGGTAGTGGAGAGAAACATGACAACTAATAGCAGAGGAGGACGATCATGAGCAACAAATGGGCCTTATAAGAATTTTATCTTCAAAATATGAAAACATAACATTAAATATAATCTAACTTTATAGCAACTTAGTTTGCATTTTTTTAAGAATATAGTAAACAAATTGACCAAGTAACCAAAGCCACAAATAAAACAAGTAAATGGCTAAAAATTAATCTAATTTTTTGAAAATCACCTCTTATTTCCTTTATGCTAATTCTATACATGTAGGTATATATTCCAGAACAAATATTTATTATAATATAATTTCAATATCAAAACATATGAATTATAATAATAAATATGTGAGGTCAGAACAGCCAGCCCACAGGCAATTAATACTATTCAAGTCCTGCCCATTGGCAAAGCTCAGTTTTTGGTCAAGCCCAGAAGCACAAAGTTGACTGGGCCCCAAGCCCATAGATCCCTACAAGTGAAAGGGGAAAGGGAAAGCATGCATTTCAATTTCACTCCTCTTCGCATCTCAGACCTAGAAGGGGATGAGTTGTGGAATTGGATTCTGATTACTCACTCTAACCCAAAGAGACCACCTGCCTTTTTCTTTTGTGCTGCAAAACTAAACCAGCAAACAGCAACTGTTCAAATCCATGCTATATCCAAATAATTTTTTTTAAAAAAAAACATACTACAGTGAAACAGTAAATCTCCAAGAGCTAAAAGTATAAAATCACGCATGAATATTGAACTCCTCAGCAGTCTATTTCAAAGTTAAGTATAATAGATGCCCAATATGCAATGCACAGTCATACCCAACATATGCAATAACTGCATCAAAGAACCCACTCAAGCAAATATGATCAAATCTAAGGTCATAATCAATTTTATATGAAATAGAAGGGGTCACATATGCATTACCTTCCATTCTTCAAAAATTCCAAACTGTCGTGCGATGTCTTCAAAGTCTAGTTGGTCTCTGTACTGAATACGCACATCACCATCTATGTTAAATGCTTTCAAAACAGCATCAGCTCCATGGATGGGCTTAGCCTTTTTAACCAAGTCTCCAAAGTGTTTTACATAGTTGTCCTGAGAACATGAAAGTTCAAGTTACATGCTTTCCTAAGTTCTTTAATCTTCCGCACATAATAATCCTCAAGTCATTACCTCCAAAAGGTAACTTAGGTCCATTGACTTCCAATCAACCTTCACACAAAATTCCAGGTAGAGTACATATTGTACAAACGAAAAAAATTGAGTAGACAAGAAAAAAGGGGTGATGGCAACAAATACACAAGGGAGATAGTAACATGCCTGGACATCATTTAGCTTAATTGGCTCAAGATACTGCTTAAAAAACTGCCCCAAACTAGAACCCTGTAAATAATAAAAGATTGTTGACAAAGTTCAAGGAGAAGTTTATTTGATAAAGAAAAAAAATTAAAAGCATCAAAAAGATGCACAAAAGCACTGTACAGGTGCAGTTAGAAGAGTAGATTACTAGAAGTCCTATGCTAGAGATAGGGAGAGAACAAAATCCAACAAAGACTGGGGAGAGCTTATAGGGGGAGAAAATGCTCCAACGACTTAAAAGATATTAAATATGTAGCTTTCAGGGAGTGGTGTATAGTTGCTAAACCATCAAAACACCTTCTGTTTTTCTGTCCTAAAGGTCCAAAAAAATGCATCCAGTAATCATTCTCCAGATCTTCCTGATCGATTTACCAATTTTCCATTAACTCCAGCTTCTGCAGGCATCTTTGACGCTTTCTGGTAACACCCAGCTGTCAAAAAATAGAAAGAAAGAAAAACATGCTCCAGATGTCTGAAATAACTGCAAAATGGAGGAATTTGTGTTTATTTGTTTCAATATTATGATGGCACATATAGCATTTGTAAACTATGTGAAAGGAATTTCTGTTCAAGTTATCTTGAGTGAGGCAGGCTTCATTTAGAGCAGTCCAACTGTAGCAGATGAATTTAGGGGACAGTTCTGACTGATGATATCTCAAGTCCTGACAGTATAAACTCCCAATGGACTTGTTCCCCAGATGAACTGTCTGAAAGTTGCTCACTGACATACAGTATCCCAATCTGCCTAGGAAGCCACGCAATTCACCAATTTCCCAGTCATTCACATTCCCCCTGAAGATTGGATTTCAAGAATTGGCTTCTATATTCTGAGAGACGGTAGCGCCAGAACTTCTAACAATTTGATAAATGTTAGGGAAGTCAGATAGCAAGGTTGAAGAGTCCTAACCATCTATCTTTCCAAAAATTAACTTTTGCCCCATTCCCAACTTGAAATCTGTTGTTCTGGCTGAACTTGCCCCAAAGGTTGATAATGTTCTTCAAAAGGCCTACCTTATGACGAGCCTGGAGACCTTTGTGCACCAGTTACTGTGTATCCCATGTTTGGCATTCACCACTCTTTTCCAGGTTAGCTGATCCTCCTCTTCATTCCTCCATAGCCATTTCATGAGTAAACACCTGTTCTGAAGAATACGGTTCCTGATGTCCAAGCCTCCCAGTGATTAACGCAGAGTTACTTTCTCCCGTTTTACCAGATGAAACTTATGGGCAGTGCTGTTATCTTCCCACAGGAAGTTCCTTCTAATTCTGTCAGCTTCTTCTGAATCCTTGAGGGGATAGGGGATAGTGACATTTATGTATGTAGGAATCAATCAAGGGTGTTGTTGATAAGAGTGAGCCTGCCACCCATTGATAAATACTGCATTTGCCATGTGGCTAACTTTGTTTCAAATTTCTCTGTTCCATTCCAAATTTTGTCAGATCTGTGTTTTTAGTAACCAAGGGTAATACCAGACGGGGGGTTTTTTTTTTTGAGAAGGTAACATTGTGAATATTCATTGAAACCAGTGCTTGGGTTGCACTAAACCATTGTCAAAAAGTAAGAAAACTGAATCTAAATCCTATCAGGAACCTAGGATATCTATAATGGATTCAGTGTCCTCTAAATACATTTGCTTATACCAGAAAAAAAAAAGCCTGATACAATTTAGTTTGATCTTTTGGAGACCACAATTCTTGCTCTCAAAACATCTAGCATTTCTTTCTTTCCAAACAGTCCACCAAATACAGGCTAGGACAATCCTCCATTTATCTCTATCTGCAGCTCCCACCCCTACTTCTCCCCAACTGTATAAAAGATGCGTGATTCTGTTAGGCATAGCCCAAGCAAAACCCCTGAGCCTAATGAAAATCCTCCATAGATGGGATGTTATTCTGCACTAGAGAAACAAATGATTGACTGTCTCAACCTGTTCCCCACATAAATAGCATGTAGAACACATGGAGAACTTCCTTTTCTTGAGATTTTCATGTGTTAAAATTGCTTCTCTTGCCGGAAGCCAAGTGAAACATGACACCTTGAAAGGGATTTTAGGTTTCCAAATCTGCTTCCAAGGCCATCTTGATTTAGCAACTTATATGCAGAGTTTACCTTGAAAGTGCCTTTGTTATTTCTGCTCCACCATAATCTATCATGTTCATCCCTTGTTCCTATAAAAGCTTCCCACCTTCCAAAAAAATCAGTCACGGTCTCGATTTTCCAATCATTGAAATTCCTTCTAAACTGGAAATTCCATCCATGTTATGTCCAAACCTCAGCTACACTCACTTGTTTATTCACTGCCAAGTCATGCATCTCTGCAAATATGCTTTTCAAGCTAAAGTTGCCCAACCATTTATCCTCCCAAAATGAAGTCTTGATACCATTTCCTACCCTGATGGTCATATTAATCTCCAAGAGAGGCCACAAGATTCTGATGGATTTCCATTGGCTTACCCCATATGGTGTAAGGACCTCCTTTGTCATCCACACGTTCTTCTCTCCATATTTTACTTGAGTTACTTTTCCCCAGTGTGGTTGAGGCTCTTGAGAATACCTCCATAACCACTTTAGTCTAAGGGCTTTGCTCTGCTTTTTCAAATTCCTTACTCCAAGACCCCCATGTTTCTTCCCCCAGAGAACCTTGTTCCACTTGACTAAATGTTTGACAGTGGAATCATTTTCCTCTGTCCCTTTCCATAAGGGAATCCCTCCTAATTTTATCAAGTCTTTGTATCACCCCATTAGGAATAGGGAACATGGACATCATGTAAGTAGGTAAGGCATCCACAACTGAATTAATGAGAGTGACTCTGCCTCCTAAGGAGATATATTAAGATTTCCATCTGGTAAGCTTTTTCTCTCACTTTTCAATCACTGGGTTCCAGATGTTCAAAGCCTTTGATTTGGCACCTAAGGGTATGCCCAGGTAAATGGTAGGCAAAGAACCTACTTCCCCTCCCAAAATCCAAGACAGTTCCTCCATATTAGAGACATTATTAATAGGATAAACTGACTCTTTCTCCAGTTGATATGCAAACATGAGACTCCTTCAAACAACACCAAGATTGACCTTAAAACCAATAGTTGGGAAGGAACCTATCTCACAGTAATGTATTTCAGCCAACAAATCCAGATTTTGCATTTCAGTGACAAGGTAGATAATGCTCTTTAACATGTTGATGTGGAGTTCAGAAGGAGTTTCAAAAATCTGAAGTGCCAAATTCATCTGTAACACTTTTGCTCCACAGAAGATCAAAGTGCCAAATTCAAGTATCTTGGTTTAATTCCTAAGGCAACTGAATAGGATTTTAGCTACAAGAGAAGTGATTTTGACAGTGGAGAATCTTAGGAGATGAAAGGCTGTCTGCTTGAGCTGGTATTTCCATTGTAAGGAGGTGAGTGAGGAGGACTTGGACCATACTTAAATACACTGCAAATTAGCTACGAAGTTATGGGAGGATATCTTAGATGGTTTGGAGTTTCTTGGGTAATGCCAAGATCTGTAAAGGAGTTGATGTTCAACTGGAAGAGTGGAGCTAGAAGTAGAATGCACAAGGCTTGGAATGTTACCCTCTTGCTTAAATGTGGGTCATTTGGGAAGAGAGAAATAGAAGAGCCTTTGAAGGGGTGGAGATGAGCTTTGGTCAACTGGGTAGTAGTCTCCGCCTCTTCATTTTCTTTTGATGCACCCATGTAGTTCCTGTTTGTATAGAAGATTGGGAGTCCTTTGGAGACGACCAGAGTTTGTATGTTTCTCCTCCTTTTGGTATCGCACTTGTATATGGCCAAGTTGGCCTTGTTATTATTAATGAAAACTTTTACTTGATCAAAAAAGATACAAGTGTCATCTACATATCACAGGTGAGACTCGAGAGATAGTCAATGTATTGCCTATAGTGGTGCCAATTTCAAAACCTTGAATCCATTGCAATCCCTGACTTTATCAAAATATTGCTCAAGCCTTTCAAACAAGTTGGGGCTTGCTATAGGAATACCCAACTTCTTTGTTGAGATAGTGGAAATTGATAAATTTTCCATAGTTATCACCTATCAGTATCTGTTTCACAAGGTAAAACAGCGGTAGAAGGAATGACAAACATTTTTTCTCTTGAGAAGTATCTAAATGAATGAAATCAGCAATATCAATCACACTATTGAAGACAGATTCAAGTTCAACTACATTTAATGAGCCAAAGCCATCTAGCTCATCTTTTATACACATACATGCTCACCAAAATTGTACGTTCTGCAAACTTCTGGGCGAATAAATTGTCGACCTCTGTGATTTTCTTTGAGCCTCAGCCAGTCATCCCAGTAAGTAAAAGTAAGGTCAAAGAAAATTTTTTAAGGTTCCAAAGGCAGTTAATTTATGCAAGAAATAAGCACATCAGTTGGAAAGGATATGCCTTCGGCCACTTTGGAGATAGTTCGGACCAAGTTGATTTTGAAAGCATCCATCCAAGACCAGGAAAAAAGTCTGAGCGGTAAAGAGCATCTGCAGTGTAAAATGCAAAGCATTTCAGTGAGATTAGAAAAGTGAACCCTGTTTACTTTGCTAAAAGAACACCTACATAGTATCAATATATTCCACAACATCGAGCAGTACAATGGGATTAATCTCCATGGACTATACAGTTTCGAACAGCTCAACAATGACATGAATGGGTCAAAAAATTGTTTTTTTATTTCATCTTTCACAGTCCAAAATATCCATTGAAGCTCGCACTCATAGAAAGGACTATGGAGTCCCGAAAAGAGAAATATAGATTTCTCTTTTGACAATCTTAGACATAATCATTTGGGGTACATGTAAAGAGGGGGAATACACAGTCAAGGAAAGGCATGATCTAATGTGTTGACAGGGGAATTCTGGAGGATTGGCCTTGGAAGCATGATTTGAGGACCAGGCTACCACTCAAAGTTACATGTCTAGTCTGAACAACTCTTAAATAATGCTTGCTTGACACTAGATAATCTTAGCAGAAAGAAAATTACTCAAGTAAATAGATGTTATTTATGCAAATAGAATCTTGAGAGTGTTAGCATCTGTTTTTGCACTGCCTCATCACCACTGATATTTGGAACTTTTTCTTCTCTCTGTATGGCCTTTCTAGGAGTATACCCAGGTTGATCAAGGAGTCAGTTGGATCTCTTTCAGAGTCGACAAAGTCATCAAGAAAAACTGGAGGATGATCCCAGCAGTCATTTTGGTTATCTGGAATGGAAGGAACCGCAGATGCTTTGATGGAATATCACCTCCTACCCACTCTCTGAAGACTATATCATTAGTTAATTTGTCCAGTTGGATTCGCTACCACCTGTTAATACTGTCGACATGTTTTTGGATTTCATTAGCTCCTTAGCTTTAGCTTTAAGCTACTTGTACTAGTGCTGAAATGTTTTTTGCCCTACTGTACTGGAGCTAACTGGTCACACCTTTTTTTTTAAAAAAAAAAAGGTAACGATTTGTATTATAAACTAGTACTTATGTAGTACTGAAAGCCCCTTCACAGAAAAGTATGAAGATCTAGGAACAAAAACAGCAAGCCTAGCATGATTCTAATACTTCTAGGATTGCTTCTGCATCTACAGGGGAACTCTTTGTACACCAAAAACATAATAACAGAATACAATCTGTTTTGATCATTTGTATGGATCTACTTCTATCCTCAAAGCTTCTAGCATTCCTTTCTTTCCAAATGGTCCACCAGATGCATGCTGGAATTGTCCTCCAAAAACTTCTGTTCTTTGCCTCAATTCCTGCTTCCTCCCATCTTGAGAGTGTCAACAATCGTGCTAGGCATTGTCCATTGAATGCCTCTGAGATTGATGAAAATCTTCCACAATCGTTCAGTGATTTTGCAATGTAAGAACAAATGCCTAACTGTCTCAGCTGCCTCCCCACATAAACAACAATGTGTCACCGGAATGTTGTTTCGTTTCCTCAAATTCTCATGTGTTAGTACTGCCTCCTTTGCTAACAACCAAGTGAAGCATGCCACCTTGAGTGGAATTTTGGTTTTCCAGATTTGTCTCCAAGGCCAATTGAGGGTTAGAGGAACCCTATTCATGACCTTGTAACCTGAACTCACTTTGTATCTTCCTTTGTTGTGCTCTGTCCACCGTAGGCAGTCCTCCCCTTCCATCAAACCTTGAAATGATTCCAACCTCTTAAAGAATTCAACTAATCTACAAACTTCCCAGTCATTTAAATTCCTTCTGAGAGATAGATCCCAACCTTGGAGAGACCACATTTCAGCCACTGTTCTGTCTTTATGTAGTGCTAAGTCAAAGATGACAGGGAAGATCTCTGACAAATTTTGATTACCAAGCCATCTATCTTTCCAGAATTGTGTCCTGACACCATTTGTGTACTGTTATAGTAGTATGATTCCTTAGGGAAGGCCACCAGTTCCTAATTGATCTCAAATCAGTAACACCATAGGGATTGGTTGCTTCCTTGGTGACCCATGAATCCATCTCGCCGTACTTCAGTTTAATCACCTTGCTCCACATTGAGTGTGGTTCATAAGCATATCTCCACAACCATTTCAGCTTTAGAGCCTTGCTTTGGTTTTTCAAATTTTTGATGCCTAAACCTCGTTTTTTCTCTTGATCATAACTTCTCATTTTACCAGATGGTATCCCTTTATTTTCTTGTTTCCTTGACAGAAAAAATCCCTTCTTAGTTTATCCAATCTTTGTACTATTCCTGCAGGTATTGGAAACAAAGTTAGCATGTACATAGGAAGGGCATCCAAGACTGCATTTATTAAAGTGAGCCTGCCCCCCTTTGATAAATATTGTGCTTTCCATTTGACCAGCTTCTTCTCACATTTCTCCAAGAAACATTTCTCCAAGACGTAATTCCAAATTTCTTTGGATTGTGATTTTGCTCCCAGTGACATCCCTAGGTAGATAGCAGGTAGTGCTCCCACCTCGCCTCCTAGAACTGAGGCCAAGAGCTCCATATTAGAGACCATTTTTATGGGATATAAATGGCTCTTTCCCTGGTTGATGTTAAGACCTGACATACCTTCAAAAAGCACCAAAATGACCCTAAGGTATCTTAGTTGTTCCTCATCTGCATCACGAAAAATTAAAGTGTCATCTGCATACTGGAGATGTGTTACCTCCAAAGTCCTCTCATTATAGACACCTCAAATCCCGTGATCCACCTATTTGATTTAGCTATCTTGATCATGTTGTTAAGTCCCTCCATGGCAAGAATAAAGAGGAATGGAGATAAAGGATCCCCTTGTCTGATTCCTCTTTGGGCTTAAAAAAAACTTCGGGAGCACCATTAATGAGGACAAAAAGCTTTAATGTTGAGATGAAAAATGTATCCATCTAAACAACTTTTCTCCAAATCCCAATTTCCGGAGTATATTGAGAAGAAACCCCAGTTAACATGATCATAAGCTTTCTCAATGTCCAGTTTGCATAGGATGCCTGGTTTTCTTTTGACCCACTCAGAGTCTATTGCTTCATTTGCTATTAACACCGCATCCATGATTTGCCTTCCTTCGATAAAAGCCATCTGTTGGGAGTCTACCAGCTTGTACATCACCCTTTTGATTCTTTCTGTTAAAACTTTAGACTAAAATTTATAGAAACTGCGTATCAAGCTTATTAGTTTGAACTCTTCAAGTTCCTTTGCTCCTTTCTTCTTTGGGATTAAGGCAATATAGGTAGCATTGACACTCTTCTCAAACATTTCCTGCTCATAGAAATTATGGAATGCTGCCATGATGTCATGCTAAAGAGTTTCCCAACATTTGATGAAAAAACCCATTGTGTAACCATCAGGTCCTGGGGCTTTGTCAATGGCACATAACTTCAAGCATTTAATAACTTCCTGCTCCTCAAACTTTGCCTGTAGTTGTGATCTTTCTTCCTCTTATATTGAAGGACAATTCACTAAATTTCCATCAGGTCTCCATTTTTCTGTTTCAAAATACAGTTTCTCATAAAACTTAATGATTTCCTCCCTTACTCTGTCTCGTTCTGTGATGATCTTTCCCTCTACTTCCAACTGGTCAATATGGTTGCTTCTTTTGTGGGCATTTGCATTGTGGAAGAATTTTATATTGTTGTCTCCTTCCTTCAACCACTAAATTCTAGCCTTTGTCTCCAAACACATTCCTCATTTTTTATCAGTTCTTCGTACTCCATAAAGATCTCTACCTTCAAAGTAGCCTCTTCCTCTGCCAATGCTCTTTGGTCACACCTTTTGTAATTTGGCATCTTCCTGATGCAGATTCAATGATAATCTCTATTAACTTTGTCAAACACTCTGATGAACCAATTTTTCAACTTTTCCCTTTTTCATTAGTACCCAGAGTTTGAAACAAAAAGAGAAGTTAAAACTCATTCTATTCTCACACTATCACTCTGTTAGTACCCTTTTAGTCTACCAACAGTTTTATGCATGGAATTTAAATCAGTAGCTATTAATTATGTTTTTCTGTATTCTCTGTAATAGTCCTCTATAGCAGTGTTTTCCCTGTAGCAGTTGTTTGTTGTGTATTATGTGTCGTAGTTATTAGCAGTAAGGAGGTTATTCCTCCACTTTCTCATTTCAGTAGTAGGAAGTTACTTCCTTGTTATTAGGTGGGTGGTTAATCACCAACGTTGTCTTTAAGTTATTTGAATTCAATGGAAAGAGAAGCAAGAAAATTTGTACTTCAAACTCAAGAGATTGCAGGTTCTCTCTCAACAAACCAGCACCATAGGTAGAAAAAAGAAAAATTTAGATTTTATCTTGCAGTGTCACGTAACTAGATCCATAACAGGGGATCATAACAACTTGGTATCAGAAAAGGGAGTTACGGGAGACCAAATTCAACATCAACACAAGCACAATTAGTGAATTTGTTCCAAGAAGAACGTGCAGCCAATTTAGCCAGACATGAAGCAACAAATGCTCGCTTGGATGCACTCACACGGGATTTAGTAAATCCCAAGGTCGATTCTGATTCAACTGAACATATCAGTCACAATCGGGGTTGGAAAGGTAAAAAAAAGAGTGTCAGGAGGGGAGGGTCAGGATCAGAAACATGTGGAAGTTTCATCATTTCTCGACATATAAAACTGGATTTCCCACGATTTAATGGCCAAGAGGACCTTTTGGGATGGTTGAACAGGTGTGAACACTTCTTTCAACACCAACGAACTCTGGAAGAAGAAAAGGTTGGACTTGCTTCTTTTCATTTGGAGGGCAGTGCACAACTTTGGTTTCTTCAATTAGAGACAGATCTGCCTCAATTGACTTGGGATGACTTCAAACATCATTGTAACCTTCGTTTTGGGCCACCAATCAGTAGTCAGAAAGTGAGAGAATCGGCTCAGCTACGCCAAATCGGGTCTTTGGCAGATTTCCAAGAAACATTTGAGCAGTTAATTTCGCGGGCTGGTACACTTACACAATCACAAAAAAACTGAACTTTATATCGGCAGTCTTACTGATTATATAGGAATTGAGGTCGAGTTACATATTTTTCTAGATTTGGCTACGGCGATGAATTTATACCGACTTTAGGAACGCAAGGAACAACCTACTTGTTCGCAATTGTTAGATGCTTTTAAATCAAAGACAACAGATTTCTCACCTCAACAACATGTCAGATTCGTGAAGAAACTGACCAATTCTGAAATGATGAAGAAGTTATTCTGGATTGATTTGATTAACGATGAAGAAGAATTACTTGACAAACTTTGTGCTTTAGGACAAGCGTGATTTGAAGGATTAGAGTACTGTTAGTACCTTTTAATCTACCAGTACTTTTATGCACGGTAATTAAATCAGTAGCTATTAATTATGCTTTTCTGTTTTCACTGTAATAGGTCTTCTGTAACAGTGTTTTCCCTGAGTTGTTTTCTGTGTATTCTGTGTAGTAGTTATTAGCAGTAAGGAGGTTATTCCTCCGCTTTCTCATTTTAGTAGCAGCAGGAAGTTATTTCCTTGTTATTAGGTGGGTGGTTAATCACCAATGTTGTATTTTGGTCAAGTTTTTGAGTATTTCAAACTCAAGAGATCGCAAGTTCTCTCTTAACGAACCAGCAGCACCATAGGTAGAAAAAATAACTTCAGATTTATCTTGCAGCGTCCCGTAACTAGATCCATAACAGGGGACCAGAACACAATCTTATCCAATATCCTTGAGTGAGCGGAGAATCTTTAGACAACCACAATAAATAGGTGACAACTTTGTAGAAAAAGAAAGAGTCACAGCCCGGTGCTTCATCCTGACACTTATATTAGCATGAGTAAAATGATTCAAGCTCAAGTTGATTAAAAGAATATTGGTTGATCTAGGAGAAAGACGATGCCAAAGAAATTCAGGAACCAGTAACAGAAAGAGAGGCATGTGGTAGACAAATACAGGAATCAGTCATGGAAAAGGAATAAAGAAAAAACTGCAGAAATACACCAAAAATAAAAGTACGCAACATCAAATCCCTGCTGCTGTTTTAGGTTTTTCCAAGGAACCAGAAACAAAATGGAAGTAGAACCATTCAACATAACAGAAACAAGAAACAATCTGCTCTAAGCAGTGTGTTTAAGTTTCTTTATTGAATTAACCAATAAACATTTCAAGTGAGACAGGAAATAGTTCAAAAGAAAACTCATAACCACCATTCCCAAAAGAGGAAGAAAGATATAACTTACAAGGATCTTGGACGAACTGCCTTTGTCCATTGTCATTCCAAGATGAAATAGCCATAATCGACCTGGGATGTTCACCACAAGGATGTAAAAAATGTTATACTTGGAATATTGAGAATAGGCATTTTGCAATCTGTCATCATGTTTTAGGCCAGGTCCCATTTTTTTAGGTTCACTATCCCACTTAGCATATTTGGCCACAAGTTTATGTAAGCAGAAGTTTTTAGTCCTTTTGCTAAAAATGTTATATAATCAAAAATGGAAATTTATCCCCAGCGCTTCCATCGATTTTCTCCTACCACGTGCCTGGGAGAGAAAGAGATCTTGGATGGCTGTAGAATATGATCCAATTATGTTGGTTCTTTAAAAAAATGATCCAAAAGGTTGAATGGGGGGGAGTTGGCCAACAAGAGGAAAAAAATAGATTTTCCTGATACAAGGATGAAGTGAACAATCCTTTGAATGTAAGCATGGAAAATCTGGGTCCTTGAGAATGCCTTACTTGTCTCTGTCAAGAAGAGTAGCTCCAGCCTCAAAGTAGTCAAAAAAATCAGCCGCAATTTCCATATCATCTGCATGTCAGAAGCAAAAATATTGTGAGAAGAAAAAGTGCAGAGAATATGCAACATAGTGATTAAGATAGATCAGCGGTACCTTCTAGTATGATAACACGGCTAAAATTATGCTTGTGAAACAGCTGATCCAATGCCCACTTGTAATGACCTAAGGAAAGAGTGGTCCAGTGGTTAATGCAAAACTAACACTAGTTGAAATAAAAATGAGCAAAGGAAAAAGTTGAAGGAGAAAAAGCAAAAAAAATCCTTACGTGCAATCTTGTAGTATGCAACCAGTTCCCCTGGTCTTTCAGTATGCACAGGTTCAAAATCCAAGTGCTGTCGATTAAAAATCAAAAAAGGTCTTTTATTAAGAAAGTCAATAAAAACTGCCAAGAAGAGTTTGATACAAAGATCAAACAGAAGCAATGCTTGTAACTACACTTTATAATGTAAGGCCAGAACTGTTATCACTAATCACCAAAAGATTAGATAAAGACTAAAGTAACTACAGCTACCTTAAGCTAAACGAAAAGAAGCTAGCTTCATTCCCATGCAAGTAAAGCATTTATCAGAACAAAATTTAGCCAATTGATATGTTATAAAACTATGAACCTTGTAGATCAGTAGATGAGTATTTATACAAAACAGAAGTATGGCTAATCAAACAAAGAGAGAGAAGGAAATCATATATATGTATATATATACATATATATCTTAAAAGAATAAATCAAACTACACATGCCTCTTCCACTTGTATAGCTAACGGGGGGGAGGGCAAATTGTCACACAATGAATGAATGAAGTATTAAAAGAGTTAAAATGATTAGGATAACATTTAGATGTCAAATATTGATTATGTATTTTTTCCCTTTCCATTTTTACTAGATAAAAACTCCTTATGGGTAATTTTTCTACTAACTTGTTTCACCAGTACACGATCTTGTTACTGGAATGACGATGATTGAGCATTGGAACAATGAATTCATATTCTTAAGTCTATACTTTTTCTCCAAGTAAGGATCAGCCTGATTTAAATTTGACAGATAGATATACCCCAAATAAATTTCATTTTCCCTTTCTCAAGCGATAGGAAAAGTACCTGCATATACGTCAGTTGATCATAGCTCAAAGCAAGCTTTCTAACATCAGGATTCGATCCATCCTGCCAAAGGGAAGTAGAACGAGAAGTAGGCTCAGCAAGACAAAGAAGACAAGCATGCAATAGAAGGCTATGAGGGAAAATAAATGGGTACCTGGGATATGAAAAGAGGATATTTTGATGCAACAGATGTTTGGTATCTGATGACAACAATGGAAATACCGGGCTTATCAGCTGAGGCATCTAGTATGTCATGAGAAGCAGATAAAATTGTTTTGATAGAAAGCATACTTTAAGATGGATTTTATAGTCTTCTCCAGGTAGTCAGAACGACTGCAAGCCATAACAACTACAGCTGCCACTGGCATCTAGTAAATATAGTAATTAGTTGATGAACAAAGATTTGACAGAATTGAGGTCACCAGATGGTGGTAGCAAATGTATGACTGAAGATGTGGGAATGTATATAAACCTGCACATTTCCGATTAACTTTTTTATGCCCTTACCTGTAACAGATAAATTAACAACATCAAATATATAAATAAGTTCAAATACTTGTAGGCATGAGTATATATTTATGTATTTAATGATAAGATAAGATTCCTTGTAGGCATGACTTAACTAGAATAGAATTTAGAGCTCACAACATTAATAAACTCAATGTATGAACTGACAAATTGACATTAACAGGTCTTTATTTATCACATACAATGGGTATATATTTTGCAGGTGTACATTTCATACTACTGCGACTAAAAGCAGCGGCTTTTGACAAAAAGCTGAAAGAAGAAAGAGGAGTTTATCGACTTACTTTCAAGATCCTGAACAAGAGCCCTTAATTGTCGGCACTCCTGGTCCTGGCGCTTCATTTGTTCTGAAATGTAGCAAGATAAAGATAAGGGAAGTACAACTACCCATAACCCTTCATATAAAAAGTTAAAAAGCATTGTTTTTTTTCGATTGGTACAGAAATTATTTGAGATCTACATTATCACAGAAAGAACAAGGAAAAATGCATTGAAAGAGAAACATGAAGAAACTGAACAGGTCTAATGCGCCAAGTTGCATCAAGGCCATTTACAAGGAGTCGAGCACGAGATCTCCAAGCATTACAAGGACAATTTATGAAGATGGAAGTGCTTGAGCATATTTTGATGTCATCCCAGGGATCTCATGTCATGAAGATAGCCTTAGAGGACAAAATAGGAGGGATCTATGACTAAACATATGGACTTTATCTCAACCATAAGTCAAGAACAGCCAGATGCGGCAGGTACAGAAGCGACATATGGCCCGCAGAATTACTTATGCCCTGTACCTTGGACTGTATCTCAGAACTGGACACTGCCCAGATTCAGGCCTGAACCGCATGTCACGATTAGCAGAGCAATTTGGCTAATTTTACAATTTTCAAGGGATGTCACTTAAGGCGTTTTTTGTAATAATTAGCCTAAACTATAGATAGTTGAAACTATCTTGATAGACTTAGTCTTAATGAATATTGGTTTTCTTCTCTTTGAGAGATTTGAGAGCTTGGTTTTGTTGAACCTTTGTTTGAGAGGTGAGTTTCAAGGTGAATTCAACTCCCTTGAGGTTCATCTTAAAGCTTAGGTGTTTTTTTCGGATTCAACAATTGAAGGTTTTGGTTATCTTAGAACCATAATTGTCAATTAATTCCATACTTGTGTTCTATCTATTTATCTTTTACTTTCTTGTTCTTAGATTAGGGTTTCTTTTGGTTTCCGCATTGCATCAAGGTCCCATCCTCACTGCTCATCCATGAAGATATCTCGCAATATACAACACAAAAACAATAATTGTTTAAAAAGAGAACAGATCTATACCATTTTTTCCACCACACTCGTATACAATAGGACGGAACTTACGTAAGATTTTCAAGATATACGATTTCCAATAGATCCATTGTCGAATGGAGGATTACGAATGAAGGAAATAAATCCATTTCTAACATAGTTAGAAAGAGGACAAAAAAGAAAGAAAAGATTACACCGGAGAACACAGTGCACCTTCAAGAGCCACTACTCTTCCTTGCTGCTGGCTAATCTTGTCAATAAGCAACCTAGTCTGACTTGTACAATGATTTTCTGCTTCAATCTGTGTCATTCACATGATTTGTACACATTATTAGCAATTAAAAGCTATTTTCTTCTTTCTTTAGCTACATCATTGACGTAGGATGCAGTTGTGTGTTGCTAAGAAAATGCAAAAGAAGATTAAGCAATCTCCTGTTGAGAAGAAAAGAGAGGATTTTCGGAATGAATATTTGAACTGTTGAAGGATACCTTCAAGTAGAGCATATGAAGCTTTTCGAAACGCTTGTTAAAAAAAAAGCTTTTAGAAACATTATGTTCATAATACATGACAAGAATTATAAATACATAAACGATAGAACACAGGAAATATGTCTATGGTATTTAGATTCCATTCGGAAGGATGACTAGATGAGCCTAGATACTTACCGCAGCAGCAAGGCGGTCTGCATATTCTGACTGTGTCACGAAAAGCCGCATCTGAGAAATGTAGCAAAAACAACCACTTAAAATATACCTACTTCGCCATTAAGCAAACAGTAATCCAGTTAGGTAATTTCTTCTCATAACACCAATGTCAACAGAACCAAGTAACCTCATATGTAAAAATAAAGATAAAACAAGCTAATCATGCAAAGAAAGGATTGCTTGGGGTAGTGGACAAGTTATGGCTTTACCTAAGCAATATAAACTTTTCTCTTTATAATAGTGATATCAAGGCTACCTTTTGTGAACCTCGACCAATCCACCAGGTACTTACTATCTTCTAGCAACACAAGTATTGAGTAACTACATCCACTAAGCTTAGGCAGATGCAAGGAATTTCTGTACTTTTTCCTCTGTTCGAATTCCAATCTTGGTTCCCAATTTCGCCACAGCAATTTCTCGGTCGCTAGGCCAGCCCCTTGTGACTTAAAATTCATATGTTGCTATTTTCTTTTGTTGGAAACATCATAAAGAGATAAAAGAGATACTAAAACCGAACCAATACAGTATGGTAACGTAAGTTATACGCATAAGTTGGCGCAGTATCGTCAGAATATATTTGGGGAAACTTTCAATTTCATTACCTACAAGCTATAAGAATTTTCAATTGCATGGCTTCCGATAATTTTTGGACATTTGAATGTCAATTCTTTGCTAAGCACTGACTCTATCTCTGCCAAGGGGAATTGCAAGCCAAATCCTAAAAGAGAGACCAGTGGCCTAGCTAAGTTTGTTGAAGGAAGGTTCAAGTAAATCTCTTTAGCGGAAATATCACATTGTACAAATAGGGTAAAAGCAGCTAGTTTTGTACAAATAATTTTTTGCATCCCCTTGATGGTTAAGCAATTCATTGGTTGTGCAAGTTTGCATTTCTTTTTAGCCAAACCCCTCATTAGATGATTAATGTAGTTGACCCGGAGGAGCTCGGGATTTAAAGTTATAGTCGTTAGTGGAATTGTTCTATAGCTTCATAAGAGATTCTAACTCAACTGACAATTAGGTTCACTAAAGATACCAAATTGTGTTAAATTACAGAAAAAATCGCTGAGATGAAATGAATAATAGTTATATGCGTATAGATCTGAGAGGAGGCCAGAAGATAACCTGTATGTAGATGAAGGCGAGAGCAGCCACGACGAGAAGGTACCGTAAATCAAAGCAAAACTTGTTTCCTCTCATCTCTGCCAAATGCGAAATTGAATTCTAAGGGTTTCTCAGTTCCGAGTGTTGCCTCACATAGGATCAAGTCAATAACGGTCTCTTCCAATTACATCACAGACTCTAATTTGTTTATAGGCTTAAGAGGAAAGGATCAATAGTCCATTTTTCTCTGGGTTAAAAAGATTCAATTGATTCTTGAGTTTTCACGTAGAGCATTAATAGTTTTTAAAAAAAAAAATTAGTATATTTTTTTTTCCAAAATTTTATTTATTTTTAGCATTAATTTTATTCATAATCTACGTATAAAATGTTTAATCATAATTTATTTTGTTTAATAGAAATCGTAGTGCTCCATGTGAAAACTTAAAGATCACTTTTGAGTCTTAAACCAAAGGTGATGAATTATTTTGAGCCTTTCCTCGCTTAAGTAATATACAATGAGATTTGAACCTTAGTACAACAACACTAAAAGAGTCTTAAGTACTCATCCTAGAATCACTGGGCCAACTATATGATTTATTCGTTGGGTGCTCTATGTTAATTTTATACAAATACCTATCGATTTCTACATAGATATATATATTTCGTAACGAAGTTAATGGGTGCTCGAATATCCGGCGAACACCATGTGAATCCGTCCCTGTTTTAAAATATATTTTAATGATAAAAGTAAAATAAAATTTTGTATCCCGAAAAAATCCACCCACCCAAACCTTCAGGGTTGACGGTACCCATCAAATTTTAGGCCCCTCAGCGTGGTCTTTTTTACTTCTTCTTCTTCATCATAAATTAAAAATGGTAAATTATTTAGACTAATTTTTTTAAAAAAAAAAAAAAACTTTAATAGTTACATTGTTGCCAATCAACTCAAATTCTTTTCTTTCTACCCCATTAGATCAATCACTCTTTTCTCCTTTATATAATAAACGGATCAACAATGGCGAAATATCCAATATCTTTCACTTTAATAGCATCAAAATTTCTACTTGTTACCTCTGTCTTTTTTTCATTAGTAATCATTTATCACAATTATAATAGATAATAATAAACTTTTGCCTGATAAAACCAATTCATATTATTACCATCGGAATGAATCGATTTTTGCCTAAATATTGAAGATATAACATCTACAACAAAAAAATTAGAAGAAGAAGAAGAACCGGAGAGGGTGAGAGACAGAGAGTGAGCAGGAGGGTGTGGGGTGGGTTGTGCACTTGTGTACGAAAAATTATGGAGATGGTCAATATAAATAGTGCAGGGGTGCAATTTTGGGCGGGGAAAAAAAGAGTACATTTTCAAAAAAAAAGTTAAATTCTTTTTATCCCTTTTCATTAGTTTTAGTATATAAGTTAGAAAAAAAAAAGTAATAATTTCAATAGTTTTATGCCCTTTTAGAGAGTGTAGCACACGTTTTTTGACATGTCAATATTTTGTGTCTAATAAAAATAATTTTTGAACAAATATATTGTCCAATAGGCACAAACATAAGTTGAGACGTTTAAATGAAATATTCAGACAACTTAAAGGGGCTCCATATGACTTAAGTCTTGTTAATAACATACTCCGCATCGGAAAATTGTTTATTAAGCATTGTAGTAAAATGTACGAAAAAATCGGATAGACACAAAACCAACAAAACGCGTGTGCAGTAAGGTATACCCGACAATACTCCAATCCAGCTCATCAAAATTTATGTTCCTTGTGTCTCTAATCAATTAAGTTAAGAAAAAAATTATTGACGTAGTAGTTTATTATTTAATTCCTATTAATTATAAAGTAGATAAAATAAAAATTTAATATTTTAAAAAAGTTATTGAAAACTGCGAATTGAAACGAAGCCTAGTTTAAGACACCTACATTATAACATTTTGCCTTAGAACGACCTACTGACAGTCCTGCATGTCCGTAGGTTCATGGTCTGTAGCTCCTAAGTTGGCTCTTGACCCACGACCATGAGCTACGGGAAGTAATTAAGGACAACTACAAAAGGAAAAAGTGAATAAGAATTAGGAATGTATTAAAAAGAAATATTTTTCTCTTTTCTTGATTATTATATTATTATTATTATTTGATTTATATTTTCTTATTTCATAAAACAAATTCTTTCTAAAACATACACCAGATATAATTCATATTATTTTCTTTGATAGTCGTTTAATATAAAATTATTTTATCTGCATTGTTGATTTTTGTGCAAATAAAATCATAATATAAAATTATTAATTGTATCTATATTTAATGGGAAACTTTCACATATAGCTATGACTTGATAATTACAATTTGTAACTACATGTTATATGGAGAAGAGCGGCGAGCGAGACTGGGAGAGAGAGGAGAGAGGCGAGAGAGGGGGAAAGGTAAATTGTATATGTATTCTGGTTAGATAATTGTATATCATACATATGTAATTGTATATATGGCAAGAGATTGGGAGAGGGAGGAGAGAGGCAGTCGAGACTGGGAGAGAGAGGAGAGAGGCGAGCGAGATCAAGAGACGCGTGCGAGAGAGGGCAGAGAGTGGAAGAGCGGTGAATTGCATATGTATATAATTGTATATAATTGATATTATACATATACATTTTTATAAATGGCAAGCGAGATTGAGAGAGGGAACAGAGAGGCGAGCAAAGAGCGCTGAGAGTGGGAGAGAGGTGAATTGCATATGTATATAATTGTATATAACTGATATTATACATATACATTTTTGTAGTTCGTTGTCCTTTGTTTTCTTTTATTATTCTGGTAAAAATCTTCATCTCCAAATTAATTGGGACAAGAATTATTCCACTAAAATAACATATATTTCTCTAATTCCTTAGGTTATGTCTAAGCCTCAATTGAAACGGACCTACTTATATTGAACTTCTATTATGTAATATATTTGTCATATGTCATCTGTGTCAAATACAAACTTGTGCAATTGGTTGGCCTGAGGTCTACATATGCAGTAGAGTCGTTCAACAACCATCTTTCGAAATTAGCAGGTATTGTATCTATTAACTTTACTATTTACTCATTGAGATATACTTGCGTGATCATTCTCTTTTCATTGAGTCCATGACAAAATGATTGTTGGGCTGCCCAACCATCTAAGCTACTCATCAAACTGCAATTGCAGTGTTTTTTTTCTTTCTTTCTAATATTAGTAATTTTGTCTAAAAAATTAACATTGTATGATTGCCCTGCAAAGAAAGAAAGCTCTATTAGTTCTAGCAACTCAATTGCAAAGATCATGAACAACAAAAGCACATAAATTATTACTTTCATGGTTATTTGCACTTGATAAATCTACTAATGATGCAAATTAGGTAAAACCACCCAAACTTGTTATATGCATGGCATGGTATTTGACTTCTTCTCCATTCCACAATAATTTGACATAACTAACAATAAATTGTAACGACCTGTTTAGTCGTTTTGAGCAGCAGATTTTATTTCTGGAAAAACAGACTGAGGCGACGGACCCCACGACGGACCGTCATGGGCACGACGGACCGTCGCAGGTTCTCGTTTCAAAACACTTAGAAAATCTAAAAATTGGGTGCTGAAATCGACTCTCTGAACTTCGTAACGAAATGGCAGGACGGACCGTCACAGACCCTTGGTGGAAATTTGGGTCTCTGAACTTTGCGACGACCTGCAGGACGGACCGTCGCAGGCACGACGGCCCATCACAGGTTGCGCAATCCCAGTCCGGGTCGGATTTCTTTATACGTTTTAAGGGACGTTTTTGACTATTCCTGCTTAAATTATAAAGTTAGGGGGTTAATGTTAATAAGTCTAATTACTTGGGGGTTAAAAGAGGTAACCTTAAGTTAATTAGTGGGTTATTATTGCCATCTTTTACACTTGATTATATGTTAATTAGGGTAAAAGAAAGAGGGTTTGAATAAGAAAAATAGAAAGAACAAAGAGAGACAGAAAAAGAAAGAGAACGAGTAGAGAGAGAGAAACGAAGAGGATAGCAAGGATTTTGAGAAGATAGCTTGTTGATCGCAATTCTTCGGTGAAGGTAGGTTATGGTTTTCATACTATTCGTAGTAAACTCTTAATAGCGAATGATATGTATTGATAGTATTGTAAACCCTGCTATGTGCTTAATTGTATGCTTGCATGAACGTGATTATATAATTGTGATTATATTAAGCATGATGAAGCTATCGAATCCCAAATCTTGATAAAAACCTAATCTCTTTTTAATGATGATGCCTTTGTAAGGGATAAGGCTTGATGAACTAAAGTAATGAGATTGATGATGCCTTGGTAAGGGAGAAGGCTTGATGAATTGATAGAATGAGATTAGGGGATCGGGTGTTACGAACCGACACGTAGAATTAGGGGACCGGGTGTCACGAACCGACACGTAGAATTAGGGGATCGGGTGTCACGAACCGACACGTAGATTTAGGAGATCGGGTGTCACGAACCGACACGTAGAATTTAGGGGATCGGAGTGTCACGTTTCGACACATAGTAGTAGGGGATCGGAGTGTCACGTACCGACACAAGAGGATTAATGAATATAAGGGAGCGGAGTGTCACGTACCGACACAAGAGAAATAAAGATAATGAATCTTAAAAGATGTTAATATACTCAATCTAATGAACATAATTCCCAAATGAGTATGGTATTGAGGCTTGAGTCCTCATGTGTGAACTTGACGGAAATTGTTAATGATATAGTACTTGTTGTTGCTACATGTTGAGTATCATAGTTGAGTTTATGATATTACTTGGTATATACTGTTTTCTATTTTGAGTTGGCCGATGATATCTACTCAGTACCCGTGCTTTGTACTGACCCCTACTTTTATGTTTTCTTCTTTGTTATTTGTGGAGTGTAGCAAACGTGCCGTCGTCTTCGACTCAACAGTAATTCAAGCCAGTCTTACTACATCGGAAATTCAGGGTGAGCTAATGCTTCTAGCTTGGACTGGAGCTTCTTCTTCAAGTCTTGATGCCTTGAACTTCCGGCATGGACTAGCTTCTTATGTATTTTTAGCTTCTTAGGCATTTTTAGTTAGTAATTTGATCATAGATGTTCTTGTGATGATGACTTCCAAATTTTGGGGAATAATAGTTATTGATTTGGTTTTTTTTATAAACGAGTTTAAGTCTTCCGCATTATTTTCTGCTGATATTATATTGAAATGTTAAGGTTTAGATTGGTTGGTTCGCTCACATAGAAGGGTAAATGTGGGTGCCAGTCGCGGCCCGAATTTGGGTCGTGACAAACTTGGTATCAGAGCATTAGGTTCGTTGGTCTCATCACACAAAAACGAGTCTAGTAGAGTCTTAAGGAACGGTAGGGGGACGCCTTTACTTTTCTTTGAGAGGCTATAAGACTTTAGGAAAATTCCATTCTTTCATTCTTTCTTTTGTGCTACTACTTGAATCCAATTGGTATCTAGGTGATACAAATTGGTATCTGACCATCTTCACTCTCTTTCGCAGATGGTTAGAAATAGAGCAACAACTACGCCAACACCAACACCAGCACCGGCAGGACAGGGTGCGTCTGAGCCAGCCACTGGGGTTGTAGCTCGAGGAAGAACAACGGCAAGAGGCCTTGGGAGAGGTCATGGGAGGACGTCCTCTAGAGGAAGAGGACGAGCACCTAGCCCATCTGATACTAGGGAAGTGACTCCTCCACCGACTGAAGAAGTAGTAAGAAAGGGTGAGGAAGGGGAAACTGAACAAGTACAGAATGAGGAATTGCCACCCCAACCTACCCCAGAGATGATCAATCAGGTTCTTGCTTATCTTAGCGGGTTATCTGATCAGGGTCAGGCACCTCCAGTGTTTTCTGCACCAGCACCTCAGGCTCCGGAGGTACAACGTGCGGCTACTATGGCTCCTTGCATGGATGTTCCATTGGAAATAGGCACATTTCCTCGTCTGACTACAGGGCCTATAATGACAAGTGATCAGCATGAACTTTTCAGTAAGTTCTTGAAATTGAAACCTCTAGTCTTTAAGGGTGCTGAATCTGAGGATGATTACGATTTTCTGGTTGACTGTCATGAGCTACTACACAAGATGGGTATAGTAGAACGGTTTGGTGTTGAGTTCGTGAGTTATCAGTTTCAAGGGAATGCCAAAATGTGGTGGCGGTCACATGTTGAGTGTCAACCAACAGAGGCATCACCTATGACTTGGGCCTCATTCTCTAGCTTGTTTATGGAGAAGTATATCCCCCGAACTTTGAGGGATAGGAAAAGGGATGAGTTCTTGAGCCTAGAGAAAGGTAGGATGTTGGTCAATGCATATGAGGCTAAGTTTCATGCACTATCCAGATATGCCACCCAACTTTGTTTCAGTCCACAAGAGCGGATTCGTCGTTTTGTGAAGGGGTTGAGGTCAGAGCTGCGGATTTCAGCCTTACAGGTAGCGGCTACGGCAAAATCCTTCCAAGAAGTGGTAGATTTCGTGGTAGAGGTGGAAGGAGTGAAGCCAGATGAATTCACCATGGCATCGACATCAAAGAGGTTTCGAAAGGGAGGTGAGTTTAATGGTTCTTACTTTAGAGGACAGGGTTCCGGAGGTTACTCAGTTCGACCAATTCAGTCTTCACTACAGACTGTAGTGGGGGTCCACCTCAGACCGGCCAACACTTTTCTGAGAGACCTATGCTTGACTCTAGAGAGTGTTATGGATGTGGGGAGACTGGGCATATTAGGAGGAATTGTCCTAAACAGAGTTATAGACCCCCAATAGCTAGAGGTAGAGGTGGTCATGGTAGAGGCCGTTATTCTGGAGGACGTGGTGGTCGAGGTAATGGTGGTCACCAAAACGGCAGAGGTGATGGGAAAACTAGATCCACTACACCACAACATGGTAAGGGCAACGGACAAACAAATGAAAGGGCCCATTGTTATGATTTCCCTGGGAGATCTGAGGTGGAGACATCTGATGCTGTCATCACAGGTAATCTTTTGGTTTGTGATTGCATGGCTTCTGTATTGTTTGATCCCGGATCCACATTTTCTTATGTATCTTCCTCATTTGCTAATGGTCTTAATTTACATTGTGAATTACTTGACATGCCTATTCGTGTTTCTACCCCGATGGGTGAGTCTGTGATAGTTGAAAAAGTGTATAGGTCTTGTTTGGTGACTTTTGTAGGGAGTAACACTTATGTAGATTTGGTTATCTTAGAAATGGTTGACTTTGATGTAATTCTGCGTATGACTTGGCTTTCTCCGAATTTTGCGATCTTGGATTGTAATGCTAAAATGGTGACGTTAGCCAAGCCTAGGACAGACCCGTTAGTGTGGGAGGGTGACTACACTTCCAATCCGGTGCGTATCATCTCCTTTCTTCGTGCTAAGAAAATGGTTAGTAAAGGGTGTTTAGCTTTCTTGGCCCATCTCAAGGATGACACTACCCAAGTACCTTCGATTGAGTCGGTTTCGGTAGTCCGCGAGTTTTTGGATGTGTTCCCTGCAGATCTTCCTGGTATGCCACCAGATAGGGATATTGACTTCTGCATTGATCTTGAACCGGGCACTCGCCCCATTTCTATACCCCCTTATAGAATGGCTCCCGCGGAGTTGAGAGAGTTAAAGGCCCAACTTCAAGAGTTGTTGAACAAAGGCTTCATCAGACCAAGTGCATCTCCTTGGGGTGCTCCGGTTTTGTTTGTGAAGAAGAAGGATGGGAGTTTTCGGATGTGCATAGACTACAGACAACTGAATAAGGTAACTATTAAGAACAAGTATCCTTTTCCTCGCATTGATGACTTGTTCAATCAATTACAAGGTGCTTGTGTCTTCTCTAAGATTGACTTGAGATCTGGTTATCATCAATTGAAAATACGGGCAACGGATGTGCCAAAGACTGCTTTTCGAACAAGGTATGGGCATTACGAATTTGTGGTGATGTCTTTTGGTCTTACGAATGCCCCTGCTGCATTCATGAGGTTGATAAACGGGATTTTTAAGCCATATTTGGACCTCTTCGTGATTGTATTTATTGATGATATATTGGTATACTCAAAGAGCAAGAAGGAACATGAAGAGCATTTGAGAATGGTATTGGAAATGTTGAGGGAGAAAAAGCTTTATGCCAAGTTCTCTAAGTGTGAGTTTTGGCTAGATGCAGTGTCCTTCTTGGGGCACGTGGTTTCTAAGGAAGGAGTGATGGTGGATCCTTCTAAGATTGAGACAGTGAAGAATTGGGTAAGACCCACTAATGTGTCAGAAATAAGGAGCTTTGTTGGGTTAGCTAGCTACTACCGCTGATTTGTCAAAGGATTCTCTTCTATTGCTTCCCAATTGACGAACTTGACTAAGCAGAATGTTCCATTTGTATGGTCGGACGAGTGTGAAGAAAGCTTTCAGAAGCTCAAGACTCTGTTGACTACTGCACCAATTCTCACCTTGCCAGTGGAAGGTAAGAATTTCATTGTTTATTGTGATGCATCCTATTCTGGGTTGGGTGCAGTGCTAATGCAAGAGAAGAGTGTAATTGTTTATGCTTCAAGACAATTAAAGGTGCATTAACGTAACTATCCAACTCATGATTTGGAATTGGCTGCGGTATTGTTTGCATTAAAGCAATGGAGACACTATTTATATGGGGTTAAGTGTGAGGTCTACACGGATCATCGTAGCCTACAGTATGTCTTTACTCAGAAAGATTTGAACTTGAGACAGAGGAGATGGATGGAACTACTGAAGAACTACGACATCACTATTTTGTATCATCCGGGGAAGGCGAATGTTGTAGCGGATGCTTTAAGTAGAAAGGCGGGAAGCATGGGAAGTCTAGCTCACTTGCAAGCTTCTAGACGCCCATTGGCTAGAGAAGTTCAGATTCTGGCTAACGACCTTATGAGATTAGAAGTAAATGAGAAGGGAGGACTTTTAGCTTGTGTGGAGGCAAGATCTTCCTTCCTTGACAAGATTAAGGGAAAGCAGTTTAATGATGAAAAATTGATCCGGATCCGAGATAAAGTGTTGCGAGGAGAGGCTAAAGAAGCGACGATCGATGAGGAAGGTGTTTTGAGGATTAAGGGAAGGGTATGTGTACCCCGCGTCGATGATTTGATCAACTCCATTCTGACAAAGGCTCATAGTTCAAGGTATTCAATACATCCGGGTGCAACCAAGATGTACCGTGACCTAAAGCAACACTTTTGGTGGAGTAGAATGAAGCGTGATATTGTAGATTTTATTGCCAAATGTCCAAACTGTCAACAAGTAAAGTATGAACACCAAAGGCCCGGAGGAACACTTCAGAGGATGCCCATTCCGGAATGGAAATGGGATAGAATCGCAATGGACTTCGTGGTTGGTCTTCCAAAGACGATGGGTAAGTATGACTCCATTTGGGTGATTGTTGATAGGTTAACTAAGTCTGCTCATTTCGTTCCGGTTAAGGTGACTTACAATGCCGAGAAGTTAGCCAAGATCTATATCTCAGAAATCGTTCGATTGCATGGGGTTCCACTATCCATCATATCAGATAGAGGTACGCAGTTTACTTCTAAGTTTTGGAAAACATTGCATACAATTGGGTACTAGGTTGGACCTTAGTACTGCGTTCCATCCTCAGACCGATGGTCAGTCTGAGCGAACGATTCAAGTGTTGGAGGATATGCTTCGTGCATGTGTGATAGAGTTTGGTGGCCATTGGGATAGCTTTTTACCCTTAGCGGAGTTTTCATACAATAATAGCTATCACTCAAGTATTGATATGACCCCATTTGAAGCATTGTATGGGAGGAGATGTAGGTCTCCCATTGGTTGGTTTGATGCATTCGAGGTTAGACCTTGGGGTACTGACCTTTTGAGGGATTCGATAGAGAAAGTGAAGTCTATTCAAGAAAAACTTCTAGCGGCGCAAAGTAGACAAAAGAAATATGCAGATCAAAAGGTTAGAGACTTAGAGTTCATGGAGGGTGAACAAGTCTTGTTGAAAGTTTCACCAATGAAAGGGGTGATGCGGTTTGGTAAAAGAGGTAAACTAAGCCCAAGGTATATTGGTCCATTTGAAGTACTTAAGCGAGTAGGGGAGGTGACTTATAAGTTAGCCTTGCCTCCAGGGCTGTCCGGAGTACATCCGGTATTCCATGTGTCGATGTTGAAAAGATACCATGGGGATGGAAACTATATTATTCGTTGGGATTCAGTCTTGCTTGATGAAAATTTGACTTATGAGGATGAGCCTGTTGCCATTCTAGATAGAGAAATTCGCAAGTTGAGATCAAGGGAGATTGCATCCATCAAAGTTCAATGGAAGAATCGACCCGTTGAAGAAGCCACTTGGGAGAAGGAGGCAGATATGCGAGAAAGATACCCACATCTGTTTACAGATTCAGGTACTCCTTTTCGCCCTTGTTTTCCTTCTGGTGATCGTTCGGGGACGAACGATGGGTAAATTGGTATCTATTGTAACGACCTGTTTAGTCGTTTTGAGCAGCAGATTTTATTTCTGGAAAAACAGGCTGAGGCGACGGACCGTCATGGGCACGACGGACCGTCACAGGGTCTCGTTTCAAAACACTTAGAAAATCTAAAAATTGGGTGCTGAAATCGACTCTCTGAACTTCGTAACGAAATGGCAGGACGGACCGTCACAGACCCTTGGTGGAAATTTGGGTCTCTGAACTTTGCGACGACCTGCAGGACGGACCGTCGCAGGCACGACGGCCCATCACAGGTTGCGCAATCCCAGTCCGGGTCGGATTTCTTTATACGTTTTAAGGGACGTTTTTGACTATTCCTGCTTAAATTATAAAGTTAGGGGGTTAATGTTAATAAGTCTAATTACTTGGGGGTTAAAAGAGGTAACCTTAAGTTAATTAGTGGGTTATTATTGCCATCTTTTACACTTGATTATATGTTAATTAGGGTAAAAGAAAGAGGGTTTGAATAAGAAAAATAGAAAGAACAAAGAGAGACAGAAAAAGAAAGAGAACGAGTAGAGAGAGAGAAACGAAGAGGATAGCAAGGATTTTGAGAAGATAGCTTGTTGATCGCAATTCTTCGGTGAAGGTAGGTTATGGTTTTCATACTATTCGTAGTAAACTCTTAATAGCGAATGATATGTATTGATAGTATTGTAAACCCTGCTATGTGCTTAATTGTATGCTTGCATGAACGTGATTATATAATTGTGATTATATTAAGCATGATGAAGCTATCGAATCCCAAATCTTGATAAAAACCTAATCTCTTTTTAATGATGATGCCTTTGTAAGGGATAAGGCTTGATGAACTAAAGTAATGAGATTGATGATGCCTTGGTAAGGGAGAAGGCTTGATGAATTGATAGAATGAGATTAGGGGATCGGGTGTTACGAACCGACACGTAGAATTAGGGGACCGGGTGTCACGAACCGACACGTAGAATTAGGGGATCGGGTGTCACGAACCGACACGTAGATTTAGGAGATCGGGTGTCACGAACCGACACGTAGAATTTAGGGGATCGGAGTATCACGTTTCGACACATAGTAGTAGGGGATCGGAGTGTCACGTACCGACACAAGAGGATTAATGAATATAAGGGAGCGGAGTGTCACGTACCGACACAAGAGAAATAAAGATAATGAATCTTAAAAGATGTTAATATACTCAATCTAATGAACATAATTCCCAAATGAGTATGGTATTGAGGCTTGAGTCCTCATGTGTGAACTTGACGGAAATTGTTAATGTTATAGTACTTGTTGTTGCTACATGTTGAGTATCATAGTTGAGTTTATGATATTACTTGGTATATACTGTTTTCTATTTTGAGTTGGCCGATGATATCTACTCAGTACCCGTGCTTTATACTGACCCCTACTTTTATGTTTTCTTCTTTGTTATTTTTGGAGTGTAGCAAACGTGCCGTCGTCTTCGACTCAACAGTAATTCAAGCCAGTCTTACTACATCGGAAATTCAGGGTGAGCTAATGCTTCTAGCTTGGACTGGAGCTTCTTCTTCAAGTCTTGATGCCTTGAACTTCCGGCATGGACTAGCTTCTTATGTATTTTTAGCTTCTTAGACATTTTTAGTTAGTAATTTGATCATAGATGTTCTTGTGATGATGACTTCCAGATTTTGGGGAATAATAGTTATTGATTTGGTTTTTTTTATAAACGAGTTTAAGTCTTCCGCATTATTTTCTGCTGATATTATATTGAAATGTTAAGGTTTAGATTGGTTGGTTCGCTCACATAGAAGGGTAAATATGGGTGCCAGTCCCGGCCAGGATTTGGGTCGTGACATAAATTGATGCTCATATGCTAAGAAAATGTGTGAATAATTGATTATCCTAATTTTTAGAGATGAACAAATAAAGTATATGGATTGTTAGTGACAAGTATAATATGCTTTCTTGCCACTTAAATGTACAACAAACAGGACAAGCTTCTATTTACGTTTACACACTAATAGTTGTGCTCTGTAGTACTTTATTTGTTCTTATTACCTAGCTAATGTGGTTGAAGTTAATAATTATCTTTACTCTACGAAAGAAAAATCTACTGACTATTTCGTTGTGTTCAAAATATATTGGTGATTGAAAACAACAAAATAAAGTCGAGGAAATTATCTTTTTCATACTTTTGTCAATTGGATTTTTCGAATTTAAATGGCTTATCTCCAAAGTGATGTGTTATTTTATGTGCAATTTAAAATTTTAGACGCCTCACTCCTTCAATTCATTTTCAGATAATAAATATTTTAACCTGAAAAAAAAACACTACTTTTGTTGAGAGAGGAGTTCAGTTTGGCATTTCCTAGAAGCTCATGTATAACATTTCACAGAATATATATAACATACGATAAAGTGTGTTATGTGATATTTATTTTAAGGGAAAAGGCTTAAATATGTCATCGAACTAAGAAAAAACTCATTTATGCCATCAGTTAAAAGTTTGGCTCATTTATGCTATTACTGTTAAAGAAAATGCTCATTCATGCCATTATTTTTTAACAATGATTTTACAAAACCATTTTTGACACGTGACAAATTATAATTCGGATACGTCATCAATTTTTTTAATTCAATTTTTATTCAAAATTTTGATCTTTTTTTATTAAAAAAAATGATGACGTAGCTGATTATGATTTTTTAATTAAAAAAATTAATGAAGTTTCCGAATTATAATTGGCCACATGTCAAAAATGGTTTGCAAAATAATTGTTAAGAAAAATGACATGAATGAGCCTTTTCGTTAACGGTAATGACATAAATAAGTCAAAACTGTAACTGATGACATAAATGAACCTTTTTTGAAAGTTCAATGACATTTAAGCCTTTTCTCTTATTTTAATCATGTTGCATATTTGAACGTCTTTCTGTACAATTGCTTTGCTTTTATTTCCGTAATATGCATGTGCGTTGCACGGGCACCCTTTATCTTGTATGTGTTACAATTCGATTTGGAAAACTAAAATTTTGAAATCAATTTCACAACTTTGAAAATTTTTGAATTTTTTTTATAATTTTGGAGTTCCCACTTAATTTTTAGGAAAAATTAAGATAACCATTTAAGGAAAAAAAATTTAAAACAAAACGTTTTGAATAAAATCAGAGTCGGGTACAGTTTCAAATAATTCTCTCAGGGTTTAAGCATCTTAAAGGATCCGCTAACACACGGTTGACAATGGATTTAAATGTTTGACCAATTTATAAGGAAAATTTGAATTACTTGAGAAAATTTATAAGTTGAAAATGAGAAATCTTTTGATACTTACACATTCGTATTATCTCAAATAATGAAATAATTCAAATATCAAAGTGTCTAAATAAAATTTAAACTTAACAATTTACCTGAGTCAAATGATCAAAATAATTACTTGGGCCTGAATTTAAAAGTTAATTACTAACTATGAAAATATATGAATAATCTCAAGTTAGTCTCGAAGCCCGAGTCGTTTAAGTCGAAGCAAAGTTGACAATTTAAATACTTAAGCAAATGAAAAACACAATAATAAATGAAAGTCTCCCAAGGATTCATCTAAGTTAGAGAGTTAAATTAAATTTAAACAGAAAACAACTAAAATTTGAGTTAAAACATATTAAAATATACAACTAAATGAGCAAAGAGAAGAAGGAAATTGGGCCCAAGCCTGGTTGCTGTTCGTCTGGGCCAGTGCTTGGGCCTTTCAACTACTGAGTTCTCGGGGCTTTTGATCCATTTGCTTAAATTTTAGGAAAATTTTCATACATAGCCACTTCAAAATAATTAATTACTCTTGTAGCTACATGTTATTTGAAGGAGAGAGGCAAACAAGACTATAGAGAGGAGAGATGAGAGAGAGAGAGGGGGGGAAAAGAGTGGAAGAAAGGTGAATTATATATATATATATAGGTTAGATAATTGTATAGTACACATATGTAATTGTATATACGGCAAGAGAGATCGGGAGAGGGAGGAGATTGGAGAGCGAGACCGGAGAGAGAGGAGAGAGGCGAGCGAGAAAGGACAAAGAATGGGAGAGAGGTGAATTGTATAAGTATATAATTGTATATAACTGTATATTATACATATACATTGTATAAATGGCAAGCGAGATTGGGAGAGGGAGGAGGGCTTCAATTGATAAGTGAGAAAATTCATATCTATGTAATAAGATAATATGTAAGCTTATATATACTACTTTAAGTTATAGAATTTAAAATAGAATATCGAAAAATGAATTCTTAAAACTGTGTATAATAATTATTTTTTGCACAATGAACATACATACTACATGTATATATGTTAATTAAATATAACCGCAGACAATAATTTTGCAGAAACATAAACAACAGAGTTTAAAACGTGTACTCAAAACCAACAATTAAATTCATAAGCATATATTAATGACTATAAGAAAAACATACCACTATATGTAAAAATAGAATGAAATAGAAAGGAAAAAATCGAGTTCACGGAATGCACATGTCACCTTAAGAAAACTATTCCCCTCTAATACCAGAGATTTAAAGAATTGCATCCTCTCAGGATGGAACTATTTTATTCAACAATTTATTGATACAAAAATAGTGATGTCAGTAAGTCACTCAAAAGGAGAACAATATACAAATATTTAAGAGGACCTTAAACTTGGCTTCAAATTTAAATTTGACCACCAACTTTCATAATGCACAAACAGACACTTTAACTATTCAACTTTTAAATAAATAAACACATGAGTCCTACATGAAACAATACACGTAGGACACCATGTAGGATAAAAAAATGACATATAAGATGACATGTAGGACATGTGTGTCTATTTGTTCAACTTTATATAAGTTTAAGTGTCTATTTGAGCACATCCAAAGTTGAAAAGGATAAATGTGATTTGAAGCCAAGTTAAAGGGCACATTTATGTATTATCCCTTTTAAAATCAAAGGAAATCTCTCTATTTATAAAAAACAAAATGTAGTGTGAACATATGTTTATTGTGTCTTATTAGAAAGGTTACAACTATTTGGAAAAGGTGCAATCCTTCAGAAATTTCACAATCTTTCTTAAAAAGTCGAAACTTTTCATAAAGTCCCAATTTTTTATTGAAGTCGCAACTTTTCATAAAAGTCACAACTTTTCATAAAAGCCGAAAATCTTCATTAAAGTCACAATTTTTCATAAAAGTGACAACTTTTAGTAAAAGTCGCAACTCTTCACTAAAGTCACAACTTTTCTGTAACGATCCAATTTTTTTATATAAATAAGAATAAATAGGTATTTAAGGGCATAATGGTCCTTTCACGTTCTAAATGAATAAATAAATAAATAAAAACAGATTTGTATTTATTTATTTTAAATTTTATTTGACTAATTTTTGAATTAGTCTCCTAATCCTAATAGTTCTCTCTCTCACGCTTTATCAACAGTTCTTCATGCTTGAAGAACTCACATAAAATTTTAAGAAAGCAATCAAAAAAATATTAAGGCGAAGAGGAGTTGTTCGTTGAGTGGTGTGGACGTTGAAGTAACTTGGACTGACTTTTGGAGACAATTTTGGGTAGCGAATTCTTCGTTTGAATATCAATAAAGGTATGGGTTTCTCTCATGGAATTCTTTCTCCAAGAGTAATTTCTTTCGAACGTTTCTTAAACTCTTGAAACTAAGGTTGTTCCCCTTCGTATGTCCTTGTCCTTAGCTCTCTAACGAATTTTTTTGGATGGGTATGTTGTGCTGCTAGATTTTTGCATGAATGATGTGTTTAAATTAAATATGAATGTGTTTATGTGCGGGAAATCACGATAATGATCATCCAAATATGACCGAAAAAATTAATGTATAGGTGTGTATAGGGCAGTGTTTTAGTCACTGTTTTAGGGTGTATAAGTTGTGTATTTGTTGTGCATTTTATGTGTATAATGGGTGTACAATGTGATGTTCATTATGATGAAGTATATATAGTAATTGATTAACAATCTTTTAGCCAAACAAACCCATGAAAGATGCACTTAAAATGTGTTAAAATACTCTACGAATTTTCTTAGGAATTCAAGTGAAAATATTGATAAAAACGAATTGAAAAATGACCAAAAATTCCAGCAACAATGCAACTTTAATTTAGACTAAAGTTTAATGAAGGAAATCTGGAAATTTATTAAATTTTAAAGGAATGAGGCCACCAGGATTCGAACCTGGGACCTCACCCGTGAGGCAGCAGTAATTCGCGTAAAAAAAATAGCTGGGGGCAGGGATCGAACACGCGACCTGGGGAAGGAGAAGGAGAACACTTAATAAACAATTAAATGGGAGGCGTGGGGATCGAACCCATGACCTCCCAGTTCGCGAATGGAAAAGAAAAAAAAGGGAAGCGAGGTGAGGAAATCGAACCCACGACCTCAGCGCTGAAGGAAATGCGAAAATAATAAAGTGAGGCTGTGGGGATTCGATCCCACAACCTCACCGCCACTCCCCTATTTAATAAAAAAAAATAGAGGGGATGTGGGGGTTCGAACCCACCACCTCATAAGCCTCCTCTTCAGCGAAAAAGAGAGGAAAATAAGGGGGTTGTGGGGGTTCGAACCCACAACCTCCCTAATGAGGCGATTTTTAAATATATAAAAAAAGATTTGAATTAAAATTCTAATTAAAATAGAAAATTAATTCTTTCATGTAAATATTGAGATTTAAATTAGAATTCTAATTAAAAATAGAAATTTTTTCTTTCATGTAAATGATTGAAATTTAATTTAGAATTCTAATTAAAATAGAAAATTTATTATGTCATGAAAATGTCGAAATTTAATTCAGAGTTCTAAAGTTATGAATATTAGAAATAAAATCGATGAAAAATATAACTGATATCCAAATAATTCAAGATTTGGGTTCCCCTGCCCAAACCTCCGTATTGATACATAAGTCATACCTGAGTAAAATATTCAAGAATCATGCCATCTACTTAGATCAAAAATCAAGATCTTGGTATATATACAAGATACATAAGTCTTGTAATATAGAATCTTAGGAAAATAAGAATCACTTATCGAATTATAAATGAAGCTCCATGGCTTGTATGTGTAGACACATAAGTTGAACATACGTTCAAAAATAAGTGAACCTAAGATATACGTAATGAAATGAAGAATGTGGTGACAACCATGATGTGAGGCTAATGTATATGATGAGAGCAATCTCAAATGAGCCTAAGTAAATGTTACCAATACGTACTCACCAATGAGAGTGTAAGATAATCAATAGATCAGTCTCGATGAACACTCTAATGAAAACATTGAGTTTAAAACACTTAATACTAATGATGAGATGAGAAATCATCTATTGAGCTATTATGTCCTCATACTAGAAGCCAAATTCCATGATGTATGAGTTGAATGTAATAGAACTTTATACCGAGCACAGATAGGCTAGCTATGAGCGGTGATGCCATCTTTCGGGAAGGGCGGAGTTTCACGTAACTCTCATTAGATGAGACTGTCCGGTTTGCCGGGTATGGGTCTCCATACATCTCCTAGTCTTTGAACATATATTGCCATTATAGGGATCTGGCGGGGTTAAATTCCCATATACGCTAGCATGTTATTGAATCGCTTTGGCCGGTGATTCCACCTCTTTTCGGTGTGGGGGAGACACTGGATTTCATGATACTCACATGATCTATGTCGGTTAAAGTTAAAGTTCCCAATGAATGAATGAGGTCAGCCTCAAATGAATCATATAAAGAAATGAATGATACCGAATGTGTTGGGATAGGATAATCAAGAGGTGAGCTAGATTAAGGTAATGACATTAGGTTATTCCTGATCATTGCACAACAAACCCGATGAAAGCCTTAAACTACATCCTAGGTATAGCTGGTGTTCTCACTAGCCTATGAATGAATTGAAATGAAATACGTATGAAGAAATGAAGCAGACTCTGTGTTTGCTAAAGAAGGCTCCCTAGTTGAGGTCCCATATGTTGAGCCCTCATTTTGGAAAGTCTTAAGGTTAAGTCTATGATAATAAGGTCTCATGGTATATGAATCAATAATATGAAAGAAACTATGTGTTATATGTTATGTGCTATACGATAATTATAATGATGTATGTCACTCTCATAACTTTCTCAATCTCAATTTAGCAAGTCCACTGACTTGACTTCCAAACATCATGTTGTTAGGAAAGAGCTCTTCTTCCTCATGCATGTCCCTGGTGTGTGCTTGCATATACCCATACTTAGTACAAGTGTGTACTAATTCCATACAAACATCTACATTTAGGTGTAGGCACAGGTGTACGGTAGAGCTACAGGTTCGTTGTTGCAGCTATCCGGACGTCAGCATTCATCCGGAGTTTGGTAGGTCCTCATGCCTTCGAGGATGCTACTGTTTTACATTCTAGCGTAGTTTAGAGTTGAGCTAGTGGAGCATGTTCCACTAGCGTTTCTTTCCTGTTTTGGTTCAGACTTTGTATTGGGGTTATTTTGACCGATATACAATTAATACTTAATGAATTATTTCTTTCAGTTGCTTATCTCTTAATTGTTAGATGGTTGATGATGAACGATTACGAAATATAAAGAATGTTTAACAAGTATGATTAATGAATCAAAAATTTTAAATTTTCCGCTAAAATAAACCTATGTAAAGTAAGAATGACGTAAGTAGGCTTGTTTGCGGCCTCTGAGAGGTCAACGACGCCGGTCTTGTCTGGGGTCTAGATTCCAGTCGTGACATTTTCATAAAAGTCACATCTTTTTCATAAAAGAGGAAGGCTAGTTTTGAAAATAAATTAATTTCATAAAAGTCACAACTATTGATAAAAGTCACAATTCTTCATTAAAATCATAATTATTGATAAAAATCGCAACTCTTCATTAAAATCACAACTTTTCATTAAAGTAACATCTTTTCATCAAAGAGGAAGACTAGTTTTGGATAAATTAATTTTAAAGGAATTCTTGTTTGTGATGGCGCCACGTAGACGAGCCGAGGGTTCTCTTTTATATAAATATATGATCTTATCCCTAATTTAAAATTTGTAAATAGTAAATTACATTTTGTCCTACATTTTTTTATTACAATAATTCCTTAAAATTTGTACCTTTCTGATACATAAACCACCATCCTGATACATTAGTTCACCATCCAGATACATTAATTATAATGCAAGAAAAAACCTTTTTGTTGAGCTAAAAAGGAATAAAATCTGAAAATTAATTAAATTTCATAAGTTACGCTTATGTTTCTTCTTACTCTCAATCATATAGAGGCAAATCCTAATAGAATGAAGAAATTCAAAATGTTAACCCCCCCTCGATCGACGAGGAAGCCTTTCAAATTTGATTCAAAAAAATTTTGTCAAAATTTTGGATAAGCGAGGTGAATTATGAAGGATACAAAAGTGATGGAATTGTTGTTGGAACAATTTCCTTTTGAATCTTCAAGTTCATCGAAGATCCTTTCAATTTTTATTCAAGATTATCAAAAAAAATGAAATTCAATATTTTTTCTTCCTTCAGTTCTACGAAGATCCTTTCAAGTTTGATTCAAAATTGTTGGAAAATTTGAGAAGATACATCATGAATATCTTTGCTATTTATCATTTTGTTATTTATGTTTCTTGTTTAAATTGATAAGTATTGTATTTATACTAGATACATTAAATAAATAATGTTTTCCATAAAATTTTGGATTTGAGATTGACACATTATTGTGCGGTAGTTACTATGTAATTGATACGTTTAGTATAAATTTGAATTTACATATCATATATAAAAAAGATAGTGCATGATATATTATTATTTATGTATCTCGTTAAGAAAGTGAGTTTTGGTCATTTTCAAACGGTCCTAGGTTCTAACTCAGGATGATTTAGAGGTAGTTCTTGATATGGTTGGAAATCCCTTTAAGAGATCTTTCCAACGCCGTCGGGTTTGTGCATTTTCAATATCGTATGAGGGAGATATGTCTATCGAAAGTTGGGTTGTTGAAGTACGGAAAGTCCCAAATTCGAAATTAAAGGACAAATTAATCTTTTCACAAATTAATTTCCTATTTCATTTTATGGGATTATTGGAGTAAAAACTAAGTTTAGTTCAGTTTTGGAAAAAATTAAATCACGATTAGGGCTTGGAGAAGAGAGAAAAGAAGAAGGAAAGAGAAAAAAGTCAAGAATTTGCCAAGAACGTCAAGATTTGCGAGTAATATTTGTCGGGGGTGATCCCTATCAAGGTATGTGAGATTTTTCGTGTTGGGTTAGTTCACCCACACACCAACTTGTTTAAATTCAGCAATTTTGAGTTGGTTGAATGATAAAAAGTGAAGTTTTTGGAGAACATTGTTGAATTCTTGTTGGTTGAGTTGTTGCATGCCTAGTGTTGATTTGATTTGTGTTTTCTGGTTTTTCGAGTCAAATATATGGATATTGAGGGTACTAATTAATGATCCTAAGTGTTTGGGACAAGAACCATGAAAGTTTAGAGGGTTTAGAAATGAAAAACGGAGAAGAAAAGTCGAAACGCCTGTCCATAGGACCTTGAAGCGCCGCGCCTCCCATAGCCCCACAGGACAATCTCTGTCGGGCCTTGGGGCCCGCTCCATCCAGAGCGCCCCAACTTGGCTTCTGAAGTTTGTAAAACGCCAAGGACGTCAGTTTTCCCCATTCATTTTCCATCTTTTCGTCCTAGTTCCTAAGTAATGTACCCACGTTTTTAGTTGATTCCAACACTCTAAGGTACATCTAAACATCATGAAATCATCTATACACATGAGATCATGAACCTTGAATCCATAATCTAATTCGAGGAAAGTTATGATCAAAGCTAAGGAGTTAAATGTTAAGTCTAGAAGTTAAGAAGCAAGTTAAAGTAAAGTTTATTAAAGTTTTCAAGAGTCTCTAATAAACATTTTAACTTTATTTTAAGACTCAAGTTTCAAGATATGCAAAGAGTAAAAAAATTTAATTTCTTCCTTCAAATAAATGGGAACTAAGTATTCCTAAGAGTTGATTTAAGGCTCAAGTATCAAGTTAAAAAAAGAGTAAAGAGTTGAATTCATTTCTCAAAACAGTTATAATGGAACTAAGTATCCCCTAAGAGTTTATAAATATTTTCACATTTAAGATAAGAGGAAACTAAGATTTCCAAAAGAGTTTTGAAGAAGAAAAGGGAACATCGATCCCAAAGGAGCCTTTGGGCTAAGCATTGAGTAATTATCTCAAACTAAAGAAAAAAAGTTGCTTTAAACACATGAGCTAAAGTATTTTGCGAGTAGTATTGAATACCGATGGGGGATGAGAGTTCATATTAACTCAAGCCTCCATGAAAATCATGTATCATCATGGGTATTAACGGGTCATACTTTTTAGATGATCACGTAAGTTAAGCTAGTGGATCCACTAAGTTAAGTAGTTCTATGCAACGGAAAAGTATAGGACAGTTCTAACAATGTTGGCAAGACGTTGTATCACCACTTAGGCTCATAGTGGTGGTTGTCGGTTAGAGAATTTCCCATAAAAACTATACTACTTCAAGGTTGAGTTTGTTATTGCATTTTCTTTAACGAACTAAGTATTTACATTGTTTTACAAGCTTTTATATATTGTATATGTCTTGTTTCTTTACATTAAGTCAAGTTATTCATGAGTTGATTAGAGCCAATGTAAGTGTTTCTTCTTACTCTCTATCAAACTTAAGTTGTTATTATCATTCCAACTCGCATACTCGTACATTCAATGTATTTATGCCAATTGGCTTGCATCATATTATGATGCAGACGCAGATAACCAGGATTAATATCATTCAGCGCCTCGTTGATCCAACTAAGCACTCGGAGTCAGTGGTGAGCCTCCTCGCATCCTGGAGGACAAATATTTCTTGCTTTCAGTCTTTCTTTTAATAGGATTTTATGGGGTCTGTCCCAACATCCATTTTAGTATTATAGAGGCTTCATAGACAGTCAAACAGTTTAGTTTCAAGTCTCTTCTTTGTATTATAGATGTTTTCCTATGAGACTTATGTGTCATTTTGGCCAAGCTATTTAATTCAAGTTATTTTATTAGAATGTTTTCTTGTATTGAGTTAAGTCTTCCGTTGAGTTAAGTAAGTCAGGCCAAGAGTACTCTCAAGGTCAACAATGGTCATTGAGTGTCGGCCACGTCCAGGGGTAGGCTCGGGGCATGACAAATATATCCAACAAATTAAGCACTTAGATGCATGAGTATCAAGTACATCATATGTATCATATAAATATCTAGTATTTATTATATGTATCTAGTATTAATTTAATGAATATATTTATATGACCTAATATTAATTTCATGTATTTATTTATATAATCTAATTTTAAATTTATGTATCTTTATGTATCTAATATTAATTTGATGTATCAATTATCAATTTCATACATTATATTCAAAAAAATGTATCTCAAATACACCGTAAGCATATACATATAATTATGTGTATCTAAATATAAAATGTAATTGGAACACACAAATTTAGGAATAAATCACAAGTATGTATTATTTGTCTTATCATTATTAAAAAAAAGTAAAAAAACAAAATTCTTCCCATTTTTTTAGCATTTGAATTTTTCTCATAGATATATATATGGTAAAACCTCTATAAATTGATTTAGGTGGAACCATGATATATTATTATTATTATGGAGATATTATTTAATCAATAAATTGATATTTATTAATTTAAAAACTGTTTGTGAAAACGTCATTTATGAACTTGAAGTCATGGTTAGTGATCTCGATTACCACAAAAAGTTGGCGTTAATATCATTTTGAATTATCCGGATGGAAGTGCTACATGCTCAGAGGATCATTACTTAGAAGAAATTGTGGATACCATAAAAAATAATAATGTTAATGATGAAGTTAAAGATGACATAGTACTATTGCAACTAGCTACGCTTGAGAAAACACTTATCACATCTAGAATTCTTTACAATTTTATGGTGCAGTTCGAAAAGACAACACCAGAATTTTTTGATGGAATAAGAAAAGTTAGAAATGAACTTCAACTAGATTCAAATTTTAACAAAAAAACACTACAGAATCATATTTAACTTGTCTTAGATATATTTGTACTTTTAAAGAATTATTAATTTATAATATTGTTGGGACCATATATTTATACAACAGTCTTCTAAAAATATATTATTTTATCATTTTATCAGAATTAGTGAATTTTTCCACTGGCCCAAGTCGAGATCGGAAGAAAATATTAACTTAGAGAGATTATTAATTTATTGAGTATTAATTTAGTGATGTTTTACTGTAATTTTTACTTAGATACAAGCAGTTTTAACTAGATATATATACACCTGAGATGTATTCAATATTGTTGCACTTGGTGTATATTTAATGATGTATTTGTTTTGTTAATTAAAAGTTGACGTAATTTTTCCATCTTGATTGAGTCGTTCCTACATTCAGATAATTCTTGGTTTGAATGTTGACAGATGAAGAGTTCGTCCCTGTAAGAAGAAATTTATGAGTGAAAATAAACAAATAAAAGTTATTTAATTTAGTACAACATTGTTAATGCGTAGTACCTTTAACAAGAATCATTCGATTTCGAGAACGCTTAGCCACTAAAGTGTTGTGAAACAACAAAATTAAAAATATAAAACTTAATTTGTTAAAACTTTTTAAAATTACATTTCAAAACATTATGAACTTCAATTCAAGTACAAAATAAAGATAAATGAAAATAATAAAACAAGGGAAAAATGACAAATATATCCAGAACTATCATAAATAATTTACAGATATCCTCCGTTTTATTTTTGGGACATTGGTGCCCCAGCAGTCCAAAAATTAGAGCGTATATTCCCTTCACTCATACGGAAGACTAAATAGGAATACGTGACGCAATCTTATCCATCGAGTCAATCTTATCCATGAGTCTGATGTCGACTCGATGGATAAGATTATGACACGTGTATGTCTGTTAGTATGAAGGGTATATATACTTTAGTTTTTGAACGACAGTGATACCAATATCCCTAAAGTATAATGAAAAATATCTACATATTAAGAGAATATTTACATACTATTTACAAATACTTTAGGAATATATTTATCTTTTTTTCCTATAAATTAATAAAAATAAACTTATATATTTAATGGTGATTTGAATATATAAATATGTATTGAGATGAAGGAAGAAAAAGGGTTAAGTGGGGGCAATGACAGATGGAAGAAAGATAGATTAGAAAGAAAGGGTGGGGTACATCGGCAGATGGAAGAAAGAGGGAGAAAGAAAGAGTGCTGGTGGACCGTTTGGGGAGGGTTCGTTTGACTTGTGAATATATCATTAATTAATGAGTTTAAGATAATTATTTAATGTTATATTTAGATTTTGATTAAATTTTATATGGCATAAATATTAAAAATAATAATATATATAATTATTTTAAATTAGGAATAAACATAGTATATATAATAGTGATATATGTGTAATTAGATAATGACATAATATATAAATGTGCTTTGAATTATATTTATGCCTTTTAATTTTGGGTGTGCATAAATAAATATTTAAACTTAGGCCTAAGTCATCTGCGGCCCCTTAAAGTTGTCCACATAATTCACTTAGACACCTCAACTAAAGTTTGTACCTATTGAACACCTATGCCCCTTAAAACTAATACCCATTGGACATTTTTTTGTTAATCAGCAAAAAAACTGAAATGTGTGTAATACACTCGCTATGACATGGCGATGGCATGACATAATGACAAATTGAATGATGACACGTGGTATTTGAGTCCAAAAAGTTATTTAAAAAATAAAACTTTAAAAGACAACTATTTTAATCTATTTAACTAATTAAAAAATTAAAAAGAATTCTAAAAAAAAAATCCACCCATCCATGGCAATTCTTTCTTTTCCTCCATCGTCATTCCAACTTTAACATCCCTCAATGTATTTTCAACATTAACATTCTTTTCCGTTTAATGAGAAGAATGTCAAGATAATGAGAAGAGTACCAATTGATAGATCAATTGATGTAGGTTTTAGGGTTTTAATAGGACATCTTCACTTGAACACCAACAAGTCCAACGAACTTCTCTTAAAAATTAAACGCAAAAATCGACTTCTTAAATTACAGCATGTGAAAGAGTTGTTGAGTTCGAATATAAAGATTTTTCGATGGATGGCCGCCGGTAGCATAAAACTTCCGACTCTTTTTGAATAGGCAAAAAATGGTGGGTTGAAGCCTGAAGGAAGATGAGCGTGAGTTTTTTTTTCTTTTTTTAATGATTTACAAGATTTTAAATTAATTTTTTTTATATATTTAATCAATGCATGCCAAGTGTCAACAAAGTAGGTATAAATATTTTAAAAAAAATTTAAAAAAATGCATTCATGTGCTCAGCAGTAGTGAGATACACTTATTTTGCCACATCAGCGTTTTGTGTTTAATAAGCACATTTCTTGATAATTTAGGTGTTCAATAGGTATAAGTCCTAGTTTAGGTGTCTAAGTGAATTATGTGGACAACTTTAAGGGGCCGCAGATGACTTAAGCCTTAAACTTGTATAAAGTTGAACAAATAGATGCACATATTCTACATGTCTATCTTTTGTACTATGTGTATTGTATCATGTAGGACTCATGTGTTTATTTATTTAAAAATTAAATAGTTAAAATATTTACTTGTGTATTATAAAAAATAAAAGGTTAAAATTAAAATTTAAAATCAAGTATACGTATTATGCCTGAGATAATTATTCTTATTTTGATGATTAATAATAGAAGAAAGGGCGGACAAAATATGTGTGTAAAATGAGAATGAAAATTCCAAAATGAGCTAAGTCATTCCTCCTCGGTTTTCCACCAAATAATGAGTGTGGTTGCTTTAAAAAGAAAAATGTAAACTTGTTTTCAGCAGTAGTAAATAAAATACAAAAAAAAGAAGTAGATTTTGATAAAATAAAAAATTGCAAGTAGGATAGGAGAGTAGATCGCTGTTGGAGTTGACCTGTATGTATTGTATCATCTTCTCCTTCTTCTTCCCATCAAATTCATGTCTTATTAGATCTATCAATATCAATATTCTTGAAGAAAACAAGTGCTACTAGTATTGGATGAGGAAACTGAGCTGAGTGCTGGGGATTTTGATTGTTTGATGGGCAACGCATGCCGTGGATCTTTCGGAGGCAAAACTTTTCAGGGCTACCCTCAGCCTCAAGATCACTCAGAATCCAATTCCAATCCCAAACATAATTCCGATTCCCCCAACCCAAAAAAAGAACAACAACCCCTCGTCACCATGAATCGTACAAGCACTAACCAGTCCTATTACGTCCTCGGTCATAAGACCCCTAACATTCGTGATCTATACACCCTCGGCCGCAAACTAGGACAAGGCCAGTTTGGCACCACTTACTTATGCACCGAATTGTCTTCCGGTATCGACTACGCATGTAAATCTATTGCCAAGAGAAAACTCATCTCTAAGGAGGATGTAGAAGATGTCAGGAGGGAAATTCAGATAATGCACCATTTGGCTGGTCACAAAAACATCGTTTCCATCAAGGGTGCTTATGAGGATCCTTTGTATGTTCATATTGTCATGGAACTTTGTGGTGGCGGTGAATTGTTTGACCGCATAATTCAAAGAGGACACTACACCGAGAGAAAGGCTGCCGATTTGACTAAAATTATTGTGGGTGTTGTTGAGGCATGCCATTCACTTGGAGTTATGCATAGAGATCTCAAACCTGAGAATTTCTTGTTGGTTAACAAGGATGATGATTTCTCTCTCAAGGCCATTGATTTTGGACTCTCTGTATTCTTTAAGCCAGGTAAATCTCTTACTTTCTTCTGTTTTTTTACATTCTAGCTTCTAGTGCAGCTAGACGGACATATTACGGCTCTGTGTAGTTGTTCATGCTCATGCTGGTAGGCTACTACTAATGAAGTATGATCTTGGAGATTCTTTTTATGCACCAACTCTCTATCTAGATGAATAGTTAGCTACTTTTAACATTGATTTGGTGGCTCCTTAAATTGGTATGTTGGTTTGATGGATTTTGTTGCTTGCTTCTTCAGGCCAAATTTTCACAGATGTTGTTGGGAGTCCATACTACGTTGCTCCTGAGGTGCTTTTGAAGCATTATGGTCCAGAAGCAGATGTTTGGACAGCAGGGGTCATACTCTATATCCTGCTAAGTGGAGTTCCACCATTCTGGGCTGGTATGTTTATAATTTTATGCAGTATAGCTGTAACTTTTCTGATTTTTGTCTTTTTAACTTACCATCTAAATTGTTCAGAAACACAGCAGGGGATATTTGATGCAGTTCTGAAAGGGCACATTGATTTTGACTCAGATCCTTGGCCTCTAATATCAGAGAGTGCAAAGGATCTCATCCGGAAGATGTTATGCATGCGACCCCCAGAGCGGTTAACTGCTCATGAAGTATTATGTAAGTTTATTTACCTTATAAGTCATATTGACCTAACATTTTTACTGGTTACTGAATGGATCATTTTTTTCTCCCATGATATAAATATGGTTTTGCTTGTTTAATAGTTGTTATATCAAGAGATACTGTGTTGTGACAGTGTTGATGTTCTGTCAGACTTATAAGAACCCTCTTAACTTTTTTCTGGACTGTGCTTCTGGTGGCAGAACATTGAGAACCTTATTGACTACTAATTTATGTAAAAAACTGTTAGTTTAGCAGTAGAGAGGAGTTTCTCATGCTTGAACTATAACTTGTTAGGTTATCTATGAGCCCTTTGGAAATATCAGGTTTATTTTCTGTATTTCTGGTTTAAAAAATAAATTTGGATTGACTACAAGCTGTAATAGATCAATTTGCACTGCATAAAGTGGATCAAGTCATTGTATTTCTCAAATTTCAATTGTATTGTCTATCTATGCCTGCTTGTATGGTGTCTTTCATGTAACCAGCTGCTGTTCTGGTGTTATGGTTTCCTCTAAAATTCTGCAGGTCATCCTTGGATTTGTGAAAATGGTGTTGCTCCTGATAGAGCACTTGATCCTGCTGTACTTTCTCGCCTCAAACACTTTTCTGCAATGAACAAATTAAAAAAGATGGCTCTGCGGGTATGCATATATATATGTGTGTGTATATATATCTAGGCATAACTTTTTTGCCCAAGTCTGTTAATTATGGTTCTTCAGTGTCCATAAACCTCATTATTAAAGTTACACAAGAAAATGCTGATTATGTCCTTTGGGCTAAGTTGTGTGGACTCTTCAGTTTCGATGGCGCACCAGTGTCGGATTCTCCAAAAATACACTCCTTATGGAGAAGCCGACACACACCCATTGACATTTTTGAAGCGTCCAAGCAACATAGCTTCTTGGAGGTGTGTAACCAAATGATGCAATTATTGATGTTTTCATACTTAATATGCATTTAGGTGATTGCTGAAAGTTTGTCAGAGGAGGAGATTGCCGGTCTTAAGGAGATGTTTAAGGCCATGGATACTGATAACAGTGGTGCAATTACATTCGATGAACTAAAAGCTGGTTTGAGAAAATATGGCTCTACTCTGAAGGATATAGAGATACGGGAACTTATGGATGCGGTAAGAAAATCTAGACTGCAAACTGATTCTGTTTATTTTGTGCATCTGGTGATGTGACTCTACACAAAGGTTCATAGGAGCAGAAAAATGTAAAATGACATAAGATCACTAACTAATGGTCAAATCTCAAGGTTATTTGATGTGCAAATACTAGAGTCAGATTGGGATTTGGCACTTTACTTTGTTTAATTAATTATGTACATTCATGAAGGAGCACTTAAAACTCAATGTAGTTGCTAAAACTTCACTGGAAAGGTGCCCAATTTTTTTTTTTTGTGTATGTGTATGATAAGTTTCTGATAACTGAGGAGGTAGTGCAGGCTTACCAAGTAGTTGGCACCACATATATGCTTCATCAGAAACAACTTTCTGTTAATGGTTCTAGTTGTATCTTTAATTAGGCCCGTGATAATCTTTGTATTTCTCCCTAAACATGTCTGTCTATGAGGTACATGCGGAAGTGCTTATCTAACTCTTTAAGGCCATTGATGTAATATTACTGTTTTCAGGCTGATGTGGACAATAGTGGAACTATTGACTATGGAGAATTCATAGCAGCAACAATTCACCTTAACAAATTGGACCGCGAGGAACATCTCATGGCAGCATTTCAGTATTTTGACAAGGATGGAAGTGGTTATATTACAGTAGATGAGCTCCAGCAGGCCTGTGCAGATCATAACATTACAGATGTATTCTTTGAGGATATTATCAGAGAAGTTGATCAGGATAACGTAAGTTAATTATATTGAGGATAAAGTTGAAGTATTATTGGAACTTATCAATAAAAAAGTGGACACAAATTAGTAGATTAAATTTCTTCATGTTTTGCAGTTCTACTGATTTATCTCTCTACTACTCATAATTTTTTTGCAACAAAAACTATTTTTTTTTATAAAAAAGCACTTTAATATGAAACACTTTTTGTGCAACAAAAACGAAAATTAAAAAAATATAGCACTTTAAGATTTCATATGAATCTTTTCCTTGAGATAAAATGTTATTGACAATGTAGTGTATGTATGGAAAATACGGATATTACTAAATGATCATATGTGAGCTTAATAATATAGTTAATTTACCTCTCTCTCTCTATATATATAAAGAGAACCCTAGGCTGCCTAAGTGGCGCCACCACAAATCAGGATTCCCTTTTAATTTATTTATTTCCAAAATTAGCCTTCCCTTTCATCAAAAGTTGTGACTTATGAAACTTTGCGACTTTTACAAAGAGTTGTAACTTTTATGAAAGTTGTAACTTTTATGAAAGTTGTAACTTTTATGTAGAGTTGTGACTTTTCCAAAGGATTATTACATTTCCGATAAGACACCATAACCATTTATTCACACTATCCTTTTGTTGTCTATAAATAGAGGAATTTTCTTTCATTTTAAAACGACGAAAATTCTAAATTTTTTCTTCTGCTTATGCACAATTAAATATTTGTGTACTTTGCTCCTGTTGAGTGGTTCACTGACATCATTGTTTTTGAATCTATACAACGGTGAATATAATCGTTCTATCCTAAAAGTATCTATTCATTCTTTTGTTACAAATCTTGGTATGTTTTTTACGCTCATTTATGCTTATGTTATTAGTTGTTTTTGAGTACATGTTTTAAACTTTGTTGTTTATGTTTATGTTTATGTTGAAATAAAGATATGTTAATCAAGAATTTGATGTAGTGATGTCATGTAGATTAAAATTCTTGAACTTATAAAATAAATGACTTTGATCTTTATAGAGTTTTAGTGGCTAAAAGATTCATGGGATGTTCAAGAAGAAACTTTTGAGTGTTCAAAAGTTATGGTGGTTCTACTCTACCATGGAGTTTAGTTATTCAACTTTCTATCTTATCTAGACATTCAATCGATTAGTGACATTCAAAAAATAAAGGAAAATGTAGCGGGATGGTAAGTATTATACTCAACCTTAATTAAAAGTTTGGGATTCAAATATTTGATTGGAGTCAATGAATTACCCCCTTAGGATGAATCTACATTAATCAATTATTAAAGAAATAATTATCTCCTTATAAACATTAGATTAAAAGTTGCAAAAAGATTAAAGCTTTAACCATATTGATCGGAACATAAACAACAAAATATGCATTTTGGGTATCAAAGTAGTGTCATACATAATGATTTGAATAAGGGTCTTGCCAAGACATCATTTAATCCGAATTATTTGAGTGACTTGCCTTATTTCATTGAAATTCCAAGAGATGTTTTTTAAAATTTTAATTAACTTATCAAGCACACAACTAATTATATAAAATGTATAATATTTAGATTTTGTATGTAGAGGGAGGCCTTGAATAAGAGAAGAACTCTCGCAATTGATGAATAAAATGTTTGTACCACTTTTGGAAAATACAAATATAGACAATGAAACAATTACCTATCTTTTCTAAAGATTTGGTGATGAATAACTACAGTAAAATGAAGAATCAATAACTAAATCCATAAACACGTAGAATCAAATCGTTTTAAGTTTAAAAAAATATTTTATTTTGTCTTTGGATAAAATATTCTTGACAATTTATTGTTGGGTTGTACCCATTCGAAAACACTTATATTATCAAATGTTCAGAAGTAGATTATTACCGTAGTTTACCACCGCGCGAAAAGCATGCAATTTACCTTGTTAAATTACAAGTGCTCAGATGCAATGATATGCTTTGAAAATTATTTTTGAAGAACTTCTCGTAGTTCTGTTTGGTCTGACTGCATTCGTGCCAGCTACTCACTTTTTGGCGTCACTTCATAATCTAAGTAGTTTTGTGTATTCAAAGGCATAATGAGAAGACAAAGCTGACATAATTGTCCAAAGAAAAGAAAAAAGACAAAGAAATTGTAGCATAATAAACAGGAATGGGTACCGTTACAGACATTTCTGTCTTTCTTCAAATCAAACAAAATTTGTTGTATTTTGATTAGTTTTCTGGAGCCTCAGTATTGGATTAGGGCCTCAGCTGCAGCCGTGATACAGGCAAATTGTTATGCTTTAGGAGATCTGTATTTTAAATGGATGGAATGATTCTTTTGGAATCTCTACATCTCTTGATGCTTCATTTGACTAGCTATTTAGTTGATCTTCTGGTGGATTCCCTTTTCAGGATGGACGTATTGATTATGGAGAATTTGTTGCTATGATGCAAAAAGGAAATCCATGCATAGGAAGACGAACAATGCGAAATAGTCTGAATTTCAGCATGAGAGATGCGCCCGGAGCTCATTAGCTTTTTGAATGGACACATGATGTAGGTATTTCCCCTTTTTTATTTTTGTAACCGTTTCTTTGGCAATGAATTTGAAGAAATCTTTCCTTGTTCTGTCCTTGAGAAATTGGATTGGTTGGAGTATATTTGTTTAACATTAAGAGTTTCTTTTTCCCTCTTGAGGATAATAAAATTTTATAAATAACAGCATGAGTGTTTGCTGTAAAACTCTACAGGTGCAGCAAAAAAAATTACATTCAGCAAAAGTATATCCCATCTTATCCTGTTGGTACACTAGCATGTCACAGATAGATTCAGCTTCCTCCCCAATCCTCCATTTTACACCATTAACAAAAATAAATTTCAGATACAGAGTTCTCTTTCATTCCCATCTTTTATATAATGCTGGTTTCTTTTCTTTTGGTAAAATTTTGATGTATCAAATTTGACGATTGTCCGACATGGCTATGTGAGGAACTTTCCTAAGGGAGCACTAAGGGTGTCAAATGTGTGGGTGGAGGCAGTGGGGGACTGAAATTGAAGAGGTTAAAATGGGCTGAGCTAAAAGTCATGTTGGATCATAACCCACTCAAACTTACTTTGGGCTAACATGGGCTAGAATCTTGATTGGGTTATGACCTATCCAATTTGACCTGCTTAATCTAAACTAAACTATATTAAACACTTGCTATAATTTATGACAGATGTCATTCAACCCATAGAATCGTACAGATCTGTACTAACTTTTCATTTAGGAGCATCTCCTTGTAGAGTAAATTGATGTAGACTTTATAGTATGGGACCAACTTCATAATTTTGCAACTCATTTAATAGTGTATTTATGAGAATTATTGAAAAGAATATTATTGAATTGTGTGTCTACATTATTACATTGAGACTTTATTTATAGACACTATATTATACTCCTTTTCCAACTAGGACACTACAATACCATCCTTTTCTAAGTAGGATTCTATATACTATTTCTATTCCTATTCCTATTCTAAGTAGAATGGTATATATTATTCTTGTTCCTTTTTTGATTCTAACACTCCCCCTCAAGCTGGTGCATACAAGTTATATATACTTTGCTTGTTACAAATGTAATTAATATGAGGACCAATGAGAGGCTTGATGAAGATATCTGCAAGTTGATCACTTGACTCACAAATTTTGTAACAATATCTCCCGACTTCCCAGACCAAGCTTGAGAAGAACGTTTCATATCATCGAGTGACTTGCACAATCAACATATAAGGCTGCTAGACTCCCTCGGAGCAATAAGACCAAGTGGTTGCTCCATATATACTTCTCCATCGAGATCCCAGCCCAAATATGTAAGTATATCCTTTTGGATAAAGTGAATCTAAAACAAAGAGAATATTGCTTGAAAACTTGGATTTTTTTGGGAACTCGGATATGTTGGACTTTGCACAACATTGACAAAGTTGAAACTATTTAAATCAGACCTAAGGAGTCACCGAAAAGACGTACGGTGCTTCGAAAATTAGATATGAGAAAGTAGTCACCAAAAAGACGCATGATGTTGTGCAAATTAGATATGAGAAAGTAGTCACCAAGAAGATGAGACAGTGCTACATAAATTAAATATGAAAAAGTAGTCACTGATAAGATGGCACGGTGCTACACAAATTAAATATGAAAAAGTAGTCATCAAAAAGATGGTGCGATGCTACACAAAAGTAAATAGTCACCGGAATGATGACATGATGCTACAAAAATGAAATATGAGAGTAGTCACCTGAAGGATGACACAGTGCCACATAAATTGAACATAAAAAAATAGTCACCAGAAACATGATGCGGTGCTACACAAATTAAGAGCCTGTTTGGCTCAGCTTAAAAGCTGGTCAAACTGACTTAAAATCTGATTTTTGACTTATTTAACTGTTTGACAATACTCAAAATAGCTTATTTTAAGTTAAAAAAAACTTATTTTAAGCCAAAAGTTAAAAGGTGGGGTAGGGGTGCTTTTTTTTTTTAGCTTATAAGCTGTTTTAAGTTGACCATATTTTTATGTTTTTTCCCTTAATATTTTTATACAATCTCCAAATTATCCATATAACCCTAACATCTCTTTCTTCTATTTTTCCCTTTTCACGTTTGGCATAACAACTTCAGCACTTTTATCCAAACGCATAACTGCTTATTTTAAAAATAAGTTTCAGCACTTTCAAAAGTACTTTTTTAAAGCTGCTTTTATTAAGCCCATCCAAACGGGCTCTAAATATATAAATAATAGTCACCGGAAGATGACACACTGCTACAAATCAAATTTAAGAAAGTAGTCACCGAAATGATAGCACAGTGCCACACAAATTAGATATGAGAAAGTAGTCGCCATGACAACCCTAGAAAGTCGTGCATATATCAGTGACCCTAATTTGGTTAACATTACCAATGGCAAGAGGGGAGATAGATATGAGTCATAGCCGCCCTACACCGACGAAATCTTTTTTTGATTTTCTACCGAGATCGTAGGAGCTTTGATACCATGTGGAAATATTGAAAAAGAACATTGTTGAATTGGTCTCTAGATTATAACATCGAGACCTATTAATAGGGCACTACCTTAGACTCAAATTCCAACTAGGACACTACCATACAATCCTATTCTAAGTAGTATTTTATGTACTATTTTTATTCCTATTACTAGTATTTTATGTACTATTTTTATTCCTGTTACTATTCTAAGTATGATGGTATATATTATTCTTGTTCATATTCCTATTCAAACAGTAATAATTTGACATATAGAATGTAGGCAATTATTTTTTAATATGACATGGCATGCAAAATAATGTGTTGTTAAAGAATCAAATAACAATAATCAAGTGACTTTAGAATTCCAAAAGAGAGACCATGATAGATCATTATCATATTAGGTAATAAAAAATAAGGATTCGGTAACAAAATGCAAGAAGGTGAAATGAATTTTTAAGATATTTCAGTTTGCCAAAAATAAGCATATTAGGTTAGTATATGAGGAAAAAAAACAGTTTTATTCGAATTGGTTAAACTCAGTTCTCATTTTCATATCAAGTGAAAAGGTCAATATAAACTAAAGAGATGATGATTGTCCCATCTTTGCACATGTAGTCCGGTTAGAATGGGGATTGAATTGACATAGAACTTGGGCTAAGTGGGTTATAATTATACGGGTTAAGACGTAGCACATTATTAAATTATCATGAGCTCAACCCATAAATTTTGGGCTCCTAATATCTGAGCTTCATTTGACACCCCAAGTAAGGAGTGCCACGCACGAGCATGGCAAAAAGCAAGGGGAACTTTTCTTTTTGGGAGAAATCATTTGATTGCATATTGAATACATAAAGCACATTCCAACAAATTCAAATTTTAGAAGTTTCATATGGTGACTACATTTTAGCTTCCCGTCAATTACCCCAACCTTCTTCATTTATCCAGATGTGGGACGGACACGGTGAAGCTCACATAGATTGAGTTAGGTAAAATATTTATCTGTGGAGAAAAATATTACCCCCTGTTCCATTTTGTGTGACAAGTTGAAAAATATGTGTGGTTAAATTGACTAATTTTCTGAGTGAATTTGAACATTGATATTCATTTTCTAAAAATAAAGTTTTACATCTTTAAAAACTATATAAAAAGTATTGTAAGTCACAATAGTTTACAATTCAAAATATTAAAGAAGTATTTTAAAAAAAACATGGTCAAAGAAAAACTTATTTTACACTCCAGATAGTTATAGGTTACATAAAGTGGAGCAAAGTACTCTTATCAATACTCTTAACCATAGGTCTGGAATTCGAGTACCCATAGAATAGAGTTCCTTTTGTTAGGGAGCGGGTGGGAACCAAAAAAAAAAGTGGAACAAAGGGAGTACTAAAGTATACTTATGGAAGTTAATATAAAATCTGAAGATAAGCGTTAAAAACATACCTAAACTATCCTTTTTTTTTTAGTTTCATACTTGAAGTATTGAGTGTGAGTTTTCTACCTAAACTATCACTTATTAATTTGAGAAACACATCTTTCTTTTATTATACTCTATCATGGTGTGTAATACACTCCTTTTATTTAAAAATTGTTATATTACAATCCACATGGACAAAACGTTTCACCTTGACAAAAAATAAATAATTAGTATTAGTTAAAGTTAAGTATTAAAGTATTGCTATCCCCCCCCCCCCCTCCCCCAAAAAAAAAATTATAAAATAAAATGTAAAATATTTTTTTTACCCAACTCCAATCTTTCCTCTCAACGTACTCCCCCATCCCAAATTTTTAGTTTATTTTGTTCAAAAAAAATAAATCCCTTCGAATAATAATTTAGATATAGTTAAATTTATTTTATTTCTTGAAAAAAAATTCTACCCTAACATAACTCCCCTCTTCCATTTTTTTTCTCGTTTTGTATTAGATATGTATTTTCTTTTCTAAAAAAGTATTTTTTAACTTGCCGCAAGACTTTTCATAAAATAAAACTTTTATTTCTGTTAATTTGGTATGCAAGTAGAAAAGAATGTTTTCCTAAAAATATATGTACACATCTAACACAAAACTAGAAAAATGTATAAAATTAAATTAGGAGCGGAGGGTTAGATGGGGTGGGGTAGAATATTATTTTATTTTACTTTTTTTTTAAAAAATAATATCAAAATTATTTTTAGGAAGGAGTGGGGGAGGGGGTGACGCCTAAATTTCAAAAAATAATTTTAGAAATAATAGGACGTGGGGTTGTCCGGGGATGAGGGTTGAGATGATGGAGTGGGGTAAGAAATATTTTAATTTTTTAAAAAATGGTAATACTTTAATCTTTAGTTTTTAGCTAATATTAATAGTTTTTTAATTTTTGTCAAGTTGGAATAATTTATCCATGTGCAATGCCATGAGGCAAGGTTTTTGCAAATAAATGAGAAAAGTGTATTAGACACCACTGAGGTGTGTTTTTCAAACTAATAAGTGATAGTTTAGGTATGAAAATTCAAAAAAAAAAAAGAAAAGAAATAGTTTAGGTGTGTTTTGACACTTATGTCTAATCTGAAAGATATTATTAGTTGTACAAGTGTGAAAAAACACCCCAGGATGTTCCCAAGTGAACAAATAGAAAGTGGGGTCGAAATGGGAAATATACCATCAGTTGTCAATGAAGTTGAAATAAAATCATGAGAGAGTTCCAATCCTAGTAGAAGCAAAAAGAAATTAGCCGATTTCTTCCAATATGTCTTAAGTTTCAGCTGTCAAGATTACTGCCTGGTACCTTTGGGTGGAGGATACATGCACCTAGTGGAATAGTCAAGATACATGCATGTTGGGTTGAAGGCACCTTAGTCTTATAGAATTGTCAAATCAGAATATTTAGTATGATGTATCATGTGTTCTTGAACACTCGTAGAACTAATTCTGTTTTCCAACCATTAGTTGACTCTATCAAAAGAATATCAAGTTGAAGCTAGTTGAGATGTAGGTAGAATATCTATTAACCAACTTATCTCCATGTAGTTCTATTCAGTTCCATTTCATCCAATATTGTATAATTTACCTTAAAACTACAAGTCCGATGTGTTCCACACTTTCAGGAATATAAAAGTCTAACACTGTGCCTATTATCAGCTAACAAGTAACAACTCTCTATTTCAAATAGCTGGCATTGCCTACATGGATCATTTACTTTTGTTAGGTTACGGTCTTAGTTAAGTTCTACCAGAGATATTGCACGTCCTTTAGGATAACTCATCTCCTTGTGATTTTAGGTGTACTTTGCTTATTTGAAATGATGCAAGGTTTTATTACTTTTTTTTTCTAAGAGATTTTCATTGTATATGTATCCACCAAAAGAATAATACGAAGAAAAAAAATGAGAGAGGAAGAAACAGATCTGCTTCCAAGTTGTGACATAATTTTATCGAAAAGAAAAAGAATATTCAGAGGCCCAGGTGCCACTGAGTTAACTCGCCATTCTTCTCTTCTTTAGACAAGCCTGATAAGGAAAGCTGATTCTTAACAATGTGTTGGGCATCAAAGGTTTTCTTTTGTTCTCCTTCAAAATGCACATAGGTAAGGTACTTATTCATAGTACAATTATTTGGCATATATTGTAGTTACACACGTGCTTGTGTACTTGTTCTACTAAAATGTTGTTATGACTTTGTAAGCTAGGTTAAATATCACAGAACATGGTGCATCTTTCATTTGGAGCATGAACTTGTGTTTCACTCTTGGTCAAGTTATGTGTAAAAGGTATTCTGACATTCATGTCAGCTAGTTTGCAGGTTTTTACAGATAATAGAGCAGAGGCAATGAAACTGCCGTAACAATGTCTGGTACTCTTTTCTAAAAGTAGTATGCCATGCTCTCAAGTATAACTAGAAGTGCTTGTAGACTGTGCCTCAACAAAATGTGAAATCTCTGTCGTGTGTGAAATCATTTCAGCTACCTAGTGTTCTTTAGTTGAGGCTTCATGCTTGCTTCAGTTAGAAGGTGGTTCACCTTGAGGTGTATCCTTGTCAATTACATAATTATGTATTTTACCCATTGGTTTTTCTCTATCGGGAGATTGTTTTTAAGGAAAAGAACACGATTTGTTGTAACAATTTACGCAAGCTATATTTGCAGAACATGGTCAGTCATTTATGATGACGTGCTTAATTATTCTCAACATATTCTGAGACTCTCCTTTTCAGCTTAAGTTGATGGCTTCTTTTATGTCAAAACATGATTGAAGGACATGAGTGGCCTTTGAATTCAGTTTTTGGGAATTCGATTTTGAAGAAAAGTTGCATGTTCCAATTACTTTTTGAGAAACCTAGTTTATGTTTTTTGTTAAAAAAAAAAACCAATTTTGCTGGATTTTACTTTTTAGAAAGAAAAACTAGGTTTGATATTTGAAAAAAGAAATGTTGCGCTTATTTTCTTGCTAGTGCAATAGTAATAATAACTAATAAGGCAGAGAGATACGAGGGAGTGTAGAAAGTAAAAAAAAAATTCAATTCAATTAGGCCTCCAAAAATATTTTAAAGGGAATTGCATTACATGATGTTTGGCTGGATGAGAGAAATAAATAGTGGTTAAAAGACAAAAACGCATATTCGGGCAGCGACTGCAGCAAAATAGCTGTCGGTGAGCGAGTTCCAGTTGGTCACCCCATGTGCCGACATCTTCAATTTTGTTATGGTCATAGCTCATACATACAACACGTTTAAACCACAATAATTAGGCAAATTTATAGCAGTAGTGCTTATGCATAAAAATCAAATACACTCGAGAATGGTAAAAAGAATTACACGAGGGGAAAATAATAATACAACGTAATGGACTGGACTGACTGACTATATGATGAAGATAAAAATAATTCACTTTATACATTTACGTACGTACTCCATGTGAACTCCGATCTATTATTAATATATAAAAACAAAACGACTCAAATCAATCAATGAATTAACCAACATCACAGTGGGAATAGTAGAGTAATAATACATCAGTTGTTCCTGATTAAGTTGTCATCGAAGTTCCTGGAGTAGTCATACCGGAAGGTTTGAGGTAGACCCATATTGTTGCCGGAGCCGGTGAACCTCCGCAGCTCCGACCTTATTTTGAAAAATACGTGCCTCCAGCTGCCCTTGCTGTTGCATCCCAATACGGCTTTCTCCTCTTCATTCATTTCCAGATCGTTGGCAAAGGCTGGCTTCTTGGACATGATCCAGCCCAATCCCCAATCCCACCATTTCCTAATGGAATTACCAGTGTATTCGGACAAGGATTTGGATCGGCGAAATGCCCATGAGGATGAGGAGGTAGAGGAGTAGAATGAGAGGATGGGTTGTTGTTGTTGACAAGTAGACCTCATGCGCATGTTCATCCTTAGAGAGAGAGAAGACAGCCTTTTGCGCACGCCAAGTCCTTCTCCTCTTTCTTCTTCTGTAGGTTGCGACATGGGCAGAGCTTCTTTGCTCTGAAAACTTTGAAGAAGAGAGCTCATATTCGTGTCGGTGAAGAGAAAGAACGCAAAACTTGGGGGCATATAGTATAGTATTGGTAATAGCCTAATTACTTTACTAATAAACAAGGTGAGTGGTCATCACTCATTCACCGTCACCCGCACATTCCTACGTTTCCATCGACAGCCTGTTATATTCTCCTATGACTCTTTTGCCCCTCCCTGGCCCCAGGCTGTTCAGGGAATAATTGTATATCTATTTACCATGAGTATTAACGTTATTGTCGAAACATTATTCCCAAGTCATCTTTGACACCTAATTCTGTTCCATTTCAACTTGTACACCCAAAGTCACATTACGATACATGAGTCCCAAACAGAACAACTAAGCTTCAATATTATCTCTCCTGCTGTTATTGTTCTAACAAATGGAAAGACCAACAATTTTCCCTGTGCCCCGACTAAATTCCTTCCCCATTCCAACATAATATGTTTGCTGACATAGACCAAATGATGCCCCTTGTATTGATGAAAATCTGCCAAAGTTTCTTACAGTGTAAAAAGAGATCATTTATGGTCTCTGCCTCACATTCACAAAAAAACATCTACAGCACAAATGGAGGCCCTTCTTCATACGGTTATCCTGTGTGAGAACAACCTGTTTTGCTAATAGCCAAGTAAAACAGGCCACCTTAATTTTCCAGATCATTTTTCATGGCCAGTAGCTTGGTTGAGTGTGTGTCCTCTGGGAGTTTCTGTAAGATGCTCCAACTGAGAATCTCCCATGTTTATCTAGAGCCCATAATAGTTTGTTTTCACTGTTATTGAGTTCCTTGCATCATTCCAGGATATTCAGAAATTCAACCATGCTATTCACCTACCAATCGTTTAAAGGTCTCCTGAACCTTAAGTTCCAACCCTGAGCATCTCTCATTTCTTTGACAGTGACCACTTTCTGTAGACTTAAGCTGAATAGGTCAAGGAAACTAACTTTGAATGAAGCCTGTCCCACCCAAAACAAAGTTTTCCCACCATATCCTATCTTAAATTATGCACTTGTTTATAAGTTGTGGCCATAGATTCCTAATTGTCCTCCACACTCCGGTGCCATATGGTTGTGTTGCTATGTTGTTGATCCACCTTGTATCCATTCCATACCTGACCTTAATGGTATCTGTCCACAGCATTTGTTCTTGTGATGAAAATCTCCTCAGCCATTTCATTAGCAAGTTGTAGTTTTGTAATTTCAGATTCCTTGTTCCTAGTCCCCCTTTTTTTGTTGACAAACTTCATCCCGCTTGACCAAGTGAAACTTGTGTTTATTAGGATTACAGTTTCCTTGCCAAAGAAAATTTCTTCTAATGCCATCTAATCTGTCTCTTACACTTGCTGGCATAGGGTACACAGACATCATGTAGGTAGGCAAAGCATTAAGAACACAGTTGATGAGAGTAACTCTGCCACCCATGGATAAATAGTTGGCAAGCTTCTTCTCACATTTCTCTAGTATATTATTCTATATGCCTTTTGATTTGCTCTGATCTCCCAGAGGCATTCCCAAATATATTGTGGGCAGCTCCATGTCTTTCATCCCAAAATATTTGCCAGACTGTCAATCCCAGGTACCTCATTCACTGGATAGATGAAACTGCCCCAATTGATGTGTACACTTGAGGTTGCTTCAAACAACTTCAGTATTGTTCTTAAAAACTTCAGTTGGTTGATGTCTGCATCACGCAATATTAGAGTGTCATCTACATATTGGAGATGTGAGATGTGTAGACTCTGTCTATCCTCCATGTGTTTGTTTGGGCTGTTCTTACTATATCATTCAGACCCTCCATTGCCCAGATAAAGAGAGAAGGAGATAATGGATCCCCTTTGTCTCAGGCCTCTCTCAGATGAGAAGAAACTTGTGGGAGAGTCATTAATTAAAACTGAAAATTTCACTATACTGGTGCAAGATTTGATCCAGTTTATCCATCTTTCCCCAAAACCCATGTTTTCCAAATTCTTCCATAGGAAACCCCAATTTAAGTGGTCATAGGCTTTCTCTCTATCCATCTTACAAAGAATGCCTAGGACCTTGCTAATTTGCCTCACATCTACACATTCGTTGGCAATCACAATAGCATCCATGATCTCCCTACCCTAAATAAATTCCATCGGATGCGTATCTACTAGTTTTGAAACGACTTCTTTTCAGCCTCTCAGTAAACACTTTTGAGATGATCTTACATATGCTGCCTATTAAGCTATGAAGGTGGCATTGAAGCTTCTTTCAAAAATGTTCTGATTATGTAAGTTCTGAACTGCTGCCACTAGTTTGCTTACTATTTCCCAGCAATTGGTGAAAAATGTCATGGTGAAACCATCCAGTCCAGGTGCCATCACATATTCTTTGATCTCACCTCACTAAATTAACATTGTATCATTAAATTGTCTTCTTCACTGATAACCGCACCTCATTTATGGTCAGGGGAGGATCTAGGAAGGCTCGTGGGGGTGCCACGCCACCCACAACCTATGACGGAAACATTCTCTATATATATATATATTGTTCCCTATTTCTTTATAGAATTTGTGGAATATGGATTTTATTATTTATTTTCTTTATAATTGATAAAAATTCTCTTGTTAAGACCCTATGAATCGATTAAAACCACAGATTCATACTAGAACAACGATGATTCAATAAAGAATCCTCGGATCATCACTTATTTCCTGAATAAATAGAATCACTAAAAATTCAAAGAAAGATTTTGCTTTTGGTCAAAATATAAATAGGAGTTGAAAGAAAAGAATCTTTCGACTTAGAAATTAAATTTTTTTGATATATATATATATATATAAGTTACTAACATGCCACCTAGACATATAAATTACCAACATGCCACCTAGTGGAACAAAAAACTATGTGGTGCCAGTGGCATAGGATCAAACATTGTACGCGATGGTCTTTGATTCCTAACTCAAGACCTCCCAACATCCGTTTGAATAGTTATCCTACTTCCAAAAATCAGATTTCTACCACCCTGCTCATCTTTCAACAATTAATAAGCAAAAATACATGTTCATTAAACCTGAAGTAGGTAAAATTGAAAGCATCAAAAATTGAATAACATTTCTACCACCTTAGATATTATCTTTACCAACTCAGGGTAAGTAACATCGTTAATAGAACGCAAGTCATTAGCTGCCAAAATAACCTACAAAGACGGAAAAAAAAAATTTCCAACGTCATTACTAGAGGAGAGCTTAATTGAGTTGCGAGAACTCAAATACACCCAATGTCTAATCCAATCTGACGCACCTTCATATAATTATCAAGTCTATGAATATGAAAACTGCTAACTTATGATGAAGCTTTATTCATACTTAATATCTGGTTTATCGAATTTTTAACTATATGGCTATAGCCTCAGAGTTTGTGTCCTGTAACTTCTTAGCCTCATTGGATTGAGGGAATAGAAATAAGAAAATAATGATAGCCTCAAGGCGCTAAATTTCTTTATATACATTTGGAATATGAAACACCTATGAGATTATTATAGATAACTAGGTAATTTTTCCGTACTTAGCGGAGTCATAAATAATAAGTGCATTTGAACTTGCAAATAATTTTTTTCTAATATTCATCTACTAAAATAATGGAAAATAGGTTCATAAAATATATTAGCAATAATTCAACATGGATTGAATTATTTGTCGTTATCACATAACTCAAGAACCTCTAATGAATTAATTATTCACAAAATAAGAATATGTATGCAAAGACATTTCGTGATAAAAAGAAACATATAAATTGCATAGATTATACAATTGTTATATATGTCTTAGGAGAAAAGTAAAAAATTGGTTAATATATTTAAAAAAATAAATTACTCTTGAACATGAAAACAATTATAACTTTTGAATTTGCAAATTTCTTCAATTGATAAGTAAGAAATTTTATATCAATGTAAAAATAGATAATATGTAAGTTTATAGATAGTATTTTTAAGTTATATAATTTAATATAGAATATCAATACATGAATTCTTGAAAGTGAATACAATAATTATTTTCTGCACAATAAATATACGTAATATATAAGTATATGTTCAATCTAACCGGAGATAATAACTTTGCAAAAACATAAACAACAAAGTTTAGAATATATACTAAAAAACAACAATTAATATCATATGCATAATATATTGAGTGTAAAAAACATACCAGAAGAAAATAAAATTTTTTGTTGTTTAAAATGAGAGAAAATCTTACTATTCATAGACAAAGGGTAGTGTGGATTAATCTTTATTGTACCTTATGAGAAATGTTACAACTATTTGGAAAAGTTATAACCCTTCGTAAAGTTCACAATCTTACATAAAAATCGCAACTTTTCATTAAGTCACAACTCTTCATTAAAACTGCAACTTTTGATAAAAGTCGTCACTTTTAATAAAAGTCGCAACTCTTCATTAAAATTTCAACTTTTCATAAAAGTCATATCTTTTCGTGAAAGAGAAAGCTAGTTTTGGAAATAAATAAATTTAAAACGAAATTCTTGTTTGTGGTGGCGCTACGTAGGCGGGCATAAGATTCTATTTTATATAAATATAGGATTGAATACTCTATTACTCTTCGTAGGTAATTGCATTTTTGTGTAGATTCTTTACTTTATGATGAACCACTTCTACGAGGCACTCCCTAAATTTATCAATACAAATTATTACCTTATGAAGAAGAAAAAAAGTGCCACAAGTACAATTGAGGCATAAGAGTATATCACAGAACACCTATTCACCTAATGTTTTACTGATAAATAAACCACATCCCTTTGACTGAATGCAGCTAAGAAAAGAGCATTAGAAGAGGATAAATTAACTCTCTTAGATACAGAAAACAGCATGTTAAAATATTTAGTGTTGTTAACTATAATCAATATCTACAGAACTGAGGATAATAAAGATGCCTGTAAAATGGCAACTTTACTACTATAAAAAAAAATGCCTATAAAATGGCGTTTTAAACTTGCAATGTAATTAAAATAGATTATGTAATCTATCTTTTCTATTTCAGTTTAGTGAACACTGAACTCTAGAAAATTTCTATTTTATGTGCAAGAGAGAAACAAGACTCCCAAGTAACCTGTGTCCCATGACGAAGTAAATCTCTCGTAAATGGCAGAATGCCCAGAATAATATCTGCACCAGAATTATCCAAAGATTACAGTCTGTGTAGTAAGCAAGTTAGTGAACCAGCATACATCAAACGCATGGGCGGAGCCAGAAATTTCACAAAGGGTGTCCAGAAATAGAACAATATAAGCACTTTTCAAAAAAAGAACTAGTTAAATTCGAACACACAAGAACTTCCTCTTTCCAAGAAGGTGAAACCACTGGGTTATAACAGTTTGATATGTTAAAGGGTGTCTAAAATATGTTATTTATTCATTTTGTGTATCATATTACTGGTATATACCATATTTTTTTCCGACGAAGGGTGTCCTACCACCATAAACACATCGGGATATTTGTCATAAACAAGTAAAACATAAAGCTCAGTGGAAAACATAAGTTTCACATATGGTTGACTACTAACTAGCCTTTTTCATGATTTTCTGCTCCATTTGTTATGAAAGAATATTTGTCTAAACAAATAAAAGCATAAAGCCCAGGGGAAAAGATAACTCTCACATATGGTTTTAGCTACTAACCTTTTTCCATGATTCTCTGCTACATTTTGTTATGAAAGTATCCAAGTCATCAATAACCCAAGGTCGAGGAATGAGGTTTTGGCAACTAGCTAAAAAAAAATGCCATCCCTTGAGAATAGCTCCGCAAGCTTCAAAAAACCATTAATTAAGAACAATTGATTCAACCTTGAAAATATTCATTTTCTAAATGCTAGTTGTGATTTAAGCAAGATTAAGGGGTATCAATCTATCAAAGGGCATGGCATACCTCAGCATAGTCATGGCAAGTCAGAGGTACAATTTAATGTTAAGTACATATAAATTTCTTTATATATGAGTCATCTTTGAAACATTGCCTAGCTGTGCCGAGCCAAGATCAAATAGGTTACCAGCAAAAATCCCTTTGACCAAGTTCTCCATACGCTTAGCTTCATCCTCGATAGCATCATTTAGCTGTACTACATCCTCAAATAAGGATATAGCCTTTGCATTTTCTTCGTCCTAGTTAATTTACATAAGCCCATCAACAAAAAACAGTCAAATCTTTTACATTTTGGTTCATGTTGGTTAACAGGTTAAAAAACAACAAAATTATTTTCAAATGAGCAATGAACTTATTGATTTGACCTAAAAGTTGATCCGAGAAAATTCTTACAGGAAATTGGGTTTGGTTATTTGAACAATAAGGGATGCTCACATCAACAACTGAGACCAAAGTGTGTGTTGCATAGTCATACATGAAGTGCTGGTTTATGGACAGAGATACTTTCCTTGAAAAAATATCTAAATAATGTTTGGTTATAAATTGGAACAATTTTTTGGTTAGTTTTTGAAGATGCTTTTGTGTGCTTGGAGAACTGATTTGACCTCTTTTTCAGTAAATTTTTTGGTTAGTTTTTGAAGATGCGTTTGTGTGCTTGGAGAACTGTGTGTGTGTGTGTGTGTTGCCTACCCAATGTTTTTTCTCGTCATTACTTGCATATTACATGGAACTGTTCTTCAATGATTATGAAATATCCATGTTGTTTATTCGTACAGCAGAAAGATGTTGCAGAGATTTCCAACTGCTCTGCGGCCTTCACTTATATATACAATACTACAAGACAAGACGAGCTCAAGGTTGCTTCAATACAACTTGCTCACAATTCCTCTCTCGAAGCATCATCTCTTTGATACTGAATATAAGATGCATATGTTTTGATTATTGATTCATAAACATCAATACCTTTCAGATACTCATCCTTGTTCAAGAACTGCAGCAAAAGAGAATGCATATTAACCATAGGCCAAAGTCAGGATTTCCACCACATAAAACAAAACTATTTAAACAAGTGAACAAAATTTACAAGTCGAATCAAATTTACATCATTTCTACGGTCAAGCAAGACTTTAGCCTCCTCTAAGTGTTTGCTTATATTCACCAAACAGTTGATCCGGTAAACAGTAACCATTGCTGTAGCATTGCACTCTGCTTCCTTTCTTTTGGAGTTCTCAACTTATTCTTTTGATTTTCTCATATTAATAGTATATTTAATAGGTTTAGAAGACTCTGGGTGTATGCACACACAAAACTACCATGTGGCACCAAATAAGCGAATATTAAGTAATGCTCACCTCATTGTGGTCGTGAAGAAGAATGGGAGTGTTTGCCATCGGAGAAAATCCTATTGCTGGCAGGCCTCGCTCTCGAAAATAGCGTGCATCTGTTGATGCAGGAAATATTTCTGGTTTTCCAAGTCTGGCATTAGCTTTGATGATAGCTTCTTCAAACAGTGCCCACCAGATATTGGAACTGTCAACAGCTGTAACAGCTGGCCTTCCTAACTTGTCGTTCACACTCACCTTTTGTTTGAACTGTCCAAGAGCAAGGGCATTGTATAATCTCTTAAATTAGTAATGTATTGCACTTCAAAATATTGTTCAAATAGACTGGTGATACGAAGTTAAACAATAACCAGTGGGAATTCTATCAAATAGTACAACTAAAGATGACTTGGGAGTATTATTATCCACCTACAGAATTCAAAGTGTTCAATAAAAAAAACATATAGAAAAGAAGATACTTACAGAGATCTTAATAAATCTACAAACTGATCTATATCCTCGAAACCTACTTCTTTACACCAAAAGTAGAAAGATATTTTACAATTCCATTTAACTTTCTAGATGGAATTGGATCTATCTTCATAATACCTCCTGAGACCCTCTCTCCGAACTGTCCATCAGATGCATTAAATATGTGAAAGGTTCTGAGTCTAGGATGATAAAGTTGTAGATTGTATCAAGAATCTTGGATTAAAGTTGACTGGGAAAGTGCATCAAGACATGCCAACTAGATGGAATTACACTTTTCTTATGCTTGAGAGTGCTATTCCATATCGTTGGGCTTTTTTTTTTACTTCAAGTTAATTGATGCAGATTTTAAATGTTGTCCTTCATAAATAGATTGGAACAAGGCAAAAACAATAGCCAAATTACTAAAGCCTTTTGATGAAATCTATTTTCAGGAAATCAATATCCAACAGCCAACTTGTTTTTTCATTGTGGAAAATTCACTTGTTGATAATGGTAAATAAAAATAGTCAACACTCTGATAGTAAAGAAATGGCAGAGGAAATGGAAAAGAAATTTACAAAGTATTGGGAAGAGTATACTCAAGTTTTGTCTTGGGCAGTCATTCTTGACACTCAGTTTAAGTTAAAGTTTATGAAATTTTGCTTTTCAAAACTTGACTCTTTGACTTGCAAATATAGGGTGAAGGTTGTTGAAGATAATTTGCATCGACTGTTTGAGGAGTACATGAAATCTTCAGCATCTAATAGAGCATCGGTGGGAAGTACTCTTGATGAATCTGATGCTGAGATGAGAAATAAAATGGATGAATTTAAATTGTTAGCAAGTCGGACAGAACTTAATTCGGATGGAAGACAGACTCAATCAAAGATTCAGTAAACTGCTGGTCAATATGCTACTATACAAACACTTCATGCCAAATTGGAAGAGGAAAATGAAGGCATGAGACAATTTTCTTTGGCATATACACCACTTCTCCTCACCCAACAAAAAGAGAACAGTTAAATGTAATTATTGTTCTAGGCAATTTTCTCTTTGGAAAAGGACTGAGGTATAGCAAACAGGATTACAGGTTCTTTATCTCTAAAAGAAGAAACGATGGATTATTATTATTTCTAGTACCTCAAAAGTCATGTTACGCGAAGCAGGTGCCCATTCATCAGCTATTAGCCTCTCCAAGGATGCCTGATCTGCAGTTGGTGGTACTCTGATGTCAAATCCTGCTTGGGCTTCAGATGGCTGCAGGTTCATGACAAAACCCTGCCACAGAAATAAAGAAGTCCATGTTTTAAACTTTATCTCAATTCTGATTCTAAGTGTAGGGAAACGGGCCATTGTTTTACAAGAAAGGATTGTTCGGTAAAACACCCTATATCTGCTACGCCATCACTTCAAATATTCGTTTTCACTTGACTACATTAATAATTCTGAAACATTTAAGCTCTTCAAACATTTAAACTCTAATCTGAATAATTGGTAAACACTATCAAATAGTGTTTAAGGTTATAACCCAGCACATTGGATGAATAAGCTCAATCAAAGACTCCTAGAATTCCTCAGAAGAAAAATGGTCACAATATGCAGGAAGCAGTGGTCAGAGTCAAATAGCTAGACTGACTTACAGAGGGTGAAGGGGTGCCAGCTTTCAAGAAGACCATATTAACAGAAATGACTTCGCCTTCAGCTTTCTGTCCTGCCTTAACTAGATCAAACTGCGCTGCCCTGAATCTCCTTATAATTTCGATACTTTTAAGTAAATTCTCCATGGCAGTATTATCATAGAGCTTAGCCCCATGTCCAGGAGCACCTACAGCCTTAACGACCAGCCACCAGGGGGACCTCTCTCCATAGAATGCACGATAATTGTCAGTGGGAGAGGCCAAGCCCTCGTCAAGAACAATCCCAACATTCATCTTGGCAAAGACATCTGAATCAACAAACTTTCTGGCACCATCATTTCCACCGATCTCCTCGTCGGGGAGGAAGGAGAGGTAGAGAGTGCGCAGGGGGCGGAAGCCATAAGATTTGAGTTTGCGAATGGCCTCGAGGTACTGCAAGCCGACGCATTTCATATCCTGAGAACCTCGGGCGAAGATGTTGCCGGTAGTGGAATCTAAGTGGGCAGAGAAAGGTGGGTGAGTCCACTTGTGATGCTCGGAAGGGACAACATCGGTATGTGAGTTAAGGAGGATGGAAGGGAGGGTAGGGTCTTTGCCTGGCCATTTGAGGAGAATTAGAGGTTTGCCCTTGACGAACTCAAGGGTCTGGGACTCGAGGGATAGTAACTTGGCCTGTGATATTATAAATTCGGCAGCTTCATAGTAGTTGGGGTGAGGTTGGGCTGTATTGATCTGAAGGTACTGCTGGAATCTTGATAGGATTGTTGACGGATCTTTAGCGGCCGTCCTAGTTGTGATTATGAGTATGAGTGTGACCAGAAACACACGCAAATCAAGATAATAGCCGGTCTTGCTCATCACTGCTTTTCACTCCAGATGAATTAAAATCAATAGAACAGGTTATAAATTTTCGTTTGGAGCCGATCAACCTAAACACAAAGTTCAAATTCCACTTTATTTTGAGTTATCTAAATTAAAAAAAAATCCAAATTTATTTGAAAGGGTAACTGTGTAATATTTCTGCCTTTGTTAATCACGAGTGGAACTTACTTATATCAATAATTTTGTTTATTAAATTAAATAAACATACAAAAAAGAGGTGTGCGTATATATACGGCTATAATTGATTTCATAAGAAATTTTATGGTTAGTGAACACTATAATTCAACAAAGTCATAAGTTACTATTTTGAACTAATAGAAATTATAAAATTAGGACATTTAAATATTCATATAAAATAAATAGAAATTATAAAGAAAAAATAACATAAAATAAAATAATGTAACATTATTTTTAAGATCTTAACCATTGTAAAATAAAAGTAAAACACCACGAAAGTTATACACATTCCTATGAGTTTTTGTTCACATCCATTCACATAAACGATCACCATTCAATAGTCGTTATTTTATTTTTCAAGTTAAACTAAAGCACGAATATAAAAAATATAATAACTTAAAAGATTAATTTAATTATTTCTATGAAGTCTTAAAATATCAACACTTATAAGACTAAAATATCAAATAATGTCATGAGTATGAGTATTGTTAAATTATTTTAGAGGTTATGTGTAACGATCCAGAAAAAAGTAAATAAATAAATAAAATAATAGGTACTTAAGGTGATTTATTATTAATTAAAAATCTGAAATTTTAAGGGCATAATGGTCTTTTCGCGTTTTAATTAAAATAAAAATCAGATTTGTATTAATTTATTTTAAATTCTATTTGACTAATTCTTGAATTAGTCTCCTAATCCTAATAGTTCTCTCTCTCACGTTCTCCATCTTTCTCACGTTATTCTGCCAAATATCAACAGTTCTTCACGCTTGAAGAACTCACATGAAATTTTAAGAGAAAAAAACAAAGCAACCAAAAAATAATATAAAGGCGAAGAGAAGTTGTTCGTTGAGTGGTGTGTACGTTAAGGTAACTTGGACTGATTTTTGGAGAGAGTTTTGGGTAGCAAATTCTTCGTTTGAACACCAATAAAGGTATGAGTTTTCTTCTCTCTTGGCTCCTTTCCCAAGAGGCCCCTTACGATTCAAACTATTCATCTTGAAACTGAGGTTGTTCCCCGTTGCATGCCCCTGTTACTAGCTCCCTATGATCTTAGGTTGGGTATTCTTGTTGGTAGAATTTAGGGATACTTGTTTGTGGTGATGATCTCGTTTCGAATATGTGTTCATGATGATGTGATTATATTTTGTGTCTTTCGAAAAATATGAATGTATATACGTATGTATTTGTGCAAGATTTTGATCATGACTTTGAGTATTTCTTTAGCATGTTAATAGATTAGAGATTACTCGTGTTTTATGTGCAATTAGAGGCTCTTAAAAATCTTGATGTGCACATGGTTGAAATGCTAGAAATTCTAGTTAAACAAATGACCAAATCATACTTTTAACTTGTCTTAAGAATCCTAACGAACGACTAATAAAGAGGTGCTTAACAGTCCTGTAAATCGCTTCATAAAAATGTGTAACAAAGTTCCAGAATCTGGAAATTCTTACAGGTGAATTCTGAAAATTTTGGGTGTCACAAAAATAAAATAAAAAATAGGTGAGGTCTGCAGGGATCGAACCCAGGACCTCACCAACGCATGTTTAAGAAGAAAAAAAAAGGTGTCAGGCGGGGCTCGAACCGGGGGCTGGGGGCTGGTGAAATTCGCAAAGAAAAAAAATGGGGTAGTGGGAGTCGAACACGCGACCTGGGGGGGAGAGAAGAAGGAAAAAGGAAATGGGAGGCGTGGGATTCGAACTCACGACCTCCCGATACACGCGAAAAGGAAAGAAGAAGGAGGAAAAAAAAAAAGAGGGGCTGTGGGGAATCGATCCCACAACCCCTCGATCAACCAGTAGCGAAAATGAGAAGCCAAGGAAGGGGAAATTAATTAAGGGAAAAGAATGGGGTCGGGGGAAATCGATCCCACGCCCCTCAGTAGCTGCCAAGATGGAAGGTAAAAAGAAAAATAAGGAGGCTGTGGGGGCTCGAACCCCCAATCCTTCGGTTAATTAATAGTAAAATTAAAATAGAAAAATTTATCCCTTTATGTAAATATGGAGATTTAATTTAGAATTCTAATTAAAATAGAAAATTAATTCTTTTATGTAAACATTGAGATTTAATTTAGAAAATTAAAATAGAAAATTAATTCTTTCATGTAAATATAGAGATTTGATTTAGAATTCTAATTAAAATAGAAAATTTATTATTTTATGAAAATGTTGAGATTTAATTTAGAGTTCTAATGTTATGAATATTAGAAATAAAGTCAATGAAAAATATAAATGATATCCAAATGATTCAAGAGTGGGATTCCCGTGCCCAAACCTCCGTATTGATACATAAGTCATACGTGAGTAAAATATTCAAGAATAATGTCATCTACTTTGATCAAAAATCAAGATCTTGGTATATATACAAGATACATAAGTCTTGTAAAACATAATCTTATGAAAGGAAGAATCACTTAACGAACTATGAATGAAGCCCCATGGCTTGTATGTATAGACACATAAATCTAACATACGTTCAAAAATTAAGTGAACCTAAGATGTACGTAATGAAATGATGACTCATTATGAGGGTTAAGTACGAATGTAAGATACGTTAAATGGTCAAGTGCATTGACATATGATGAGATGAACTATGAAATGAAAAAATGAACACTCACATAATAAGAGGTGAGTAACTATGAAAAATAAAGGTGCTAATAATGAAGAATGTGGTGACAATCATGATGTGAGACTAATGTATATGATGAGAGCAATCTCAAATGAGCCTAAGTAAATGTTACCAATACGTACTCACCAATGAGAGTGTAAAATAATGAAGAGATCAGTCTCTATGAACACTCTAATGAAAATATTGAGTTTAAAACACTTAATACTAATGATGAGATGAGAAATCATCTATTGAGCTATGATGTCCTCATACTAGAAGCCAGCTTCCATGATGTATGAGTTGAATGTAATGGAACTTTATGCTAAGCACCGATAGGCTAGCTATGAGCGGTGATACCTTCTTTCGGGAAGGACGGAGGTTCACGTAACTCTCATGAGATGAGACTGTCCGGCTTGCCGGATATGGGTCTCCATACATCTCCTAGTCTTTGAACCTATATTGCCACTATAAGGATCTGGCGGGGTTAAATTCCCATATACGCTAGCATGTTATTGAGTCACTTTGGCCGGTGATTCCACCACTTTTCGGTGTGGGGGAGACACTGGATTTCATGATGCTCACATGATCTATGTCGGTTAAAGTTAAAGTTCCCAATGAATGAATGAGGCCAACCTCAAATGAATCATATAAAGAAATGAATGATACCGAAGGTGTTAGGATAGGATAATCAAGAGGTGAGCTAGATTCAGGTAATGACATTAGATTATTCTTGATCATTGCACAACAAACCCGATGAAAGTCTTAAACTACATCCTAGGTATAGCTGGTGTTCGCACTGACCTATGAATGAATTGAAATGAAATCGGTATAAATGAATGAAGCAGACTCCGTGTTTGCTAAAGAAGGCTCCCTAGTTGAGGTCCCATATGTTGAGCCCTCATTTTGGGAAGTCTTAAGGTCAAGTCCATGATAACAAGGTCTCATGGCATATGAATGAATAATATGAAAGAAACTACGTGTTATATGTTATGTGCTATATGAAGATGTTATGTGTTGTGTGTAGTACGATAATTATAACGATGCATGTCACTCTCATGGCATAAGCAAGTCCACTGACTGACTTCCAAAAATCATGTTGTTAGGAAAGAGCGATTCTTTCTCATGTATGTCCCTGGTGTGTGCTTGCATATACCCATACTTAGTACAAGTGTGTACTAATTCCATACAAACATCTACTTTTAGGTGCAGACACAGGTGGGCGGTAGAGCTACAGGTTCGTTGTTGCAGCTATTCGGACGTTAACATTCATCCGAAGTTTGGTAGGTCCTCATGCTTTCGAAGATGCTACTGTTTTACATTCTAGCGTAGTTTTAGAGTTGAGCTAGTGGAGCATGTTCCACTAGCGTTTCTTTCCTGTTTTGGTTCAGACTTTGTATTGGTGCTACTTTGGCCGATATACAATTAATACTTAATGAATTGTTTATTTCAGTTGTTTATCTCTTAAATGTTAGATGGTTGATGATGAACGATTACGAAATATTAAGAATTTTTAGCAAGTATGATTAAAGAATCAAAAATTTCAAATTTTCCGCTAAAATTAACCTATGTAAAGTAAGAATGACGCAAGTAGGCTTGTTTGTGACCTCTGAGAGGTCAACGACGCCGTTCTCGTCTGGGGTCTAGATTCTGTTCGTGACATTATGATGATAAAAAGTTGTGAGGGAATTAAAATTAACGGGGAAATAGCCTTAAATATCCTTAAACTATCGGATATCGTACAAAAACACCCTTTATTCACCTTTTGATTCTATAATGCCTTTGACGTCAACCTATTTGCCTTGAATACACCCCTATATTTGACATATACATTTGACCATAGAATTAAATTTCTCATTAGTGTATTTTACAATTAAATTAAACTAAATAACCAATGTATATACATTTCAACACTCTTGTTAAGCAAAAATATAGATACTTTATACAAACGAGCAAAAAAGATACAATATGTGGGTATCAAACTGTACAAGTATGGATACATTAGATAAACGAGCAAAAAAAATACAATTTGTGGGTATTAAACTGTATAAATATGGGATAAATATGTAATTAATAAGTACGTGATGGATACAGATCACAAAAATCGCTCTTGCAGTTATGTAAAGTATCTTGAATATGAATGAATTCAGGGGAGGTGGCAGAAAACATGTAATGTATGCCATAATTATTTAGACATTCAATTATAATTACTTTCCTATCTAAGATTTATTTATTATACTAAATATATAAAGAAATTATTTGCATAGAATTAACTTTGCTATTTATAGTCTAATTATATCTATATAATATGAAAAAAATAAAACATAGCTATTTTTCAAAAGTATTTGCCATATTCTGAATTTTTTCTAAAATTTACTCTATTTAAATATGTAGTTAATTCCGCTTGCAAAAATTTAGAATCGGGTTTGCAGCCTTACAGACGGATTGGGCCGGGCCAAGTAGTCGGGTTAAAGGTTGACGAGACCCAAAAAGGCAGTGCACAAGGATTCGTACTCCCAAGCGTCTCGAAAGCGTTATCCTGACATTGAATTGAAGATTGAATAGAAAGCTTGAAATCTGTCTTTTGGCGGCTGCGTCGAAGTTGAGCGAAGAATGGCGACGGTGGCGGCGGCGCCGTGGTTTAGAGCAAGGTTGATCCCGGAGTTAAAGAGTCGCCAGTCACTACTGTATTGTCGCAACGGCCCCCGCAGGTATCCGCAAAGTCTCTGTTTCCGGAGAAGAAGTTTCTCAATTTATGCTTCAGCAGGAGATGAAGGGGCTGTCCGAGTTCGTTTTGCACCGTCTCCTACCGGTAATCTCCATGTGGGAGGCGCTAGAACTGCACTCTTTAACTACTTATATGCGCGGTCCGTCCCGATTCTTTGTCTTTTCATCCAATTTACTTATTTCTTCATCATAGTTGACGACTATACTTGATTAATACCATTGACACGGCGGCTAATGGCACTTCTGTTTAGTTGTTTTTCTCTGTTAACAGTTATGTTACTATGACAGGTCGAAAGGTGGGAAATTTGTACTCCGGATTGAAGACACAGACCTGGAAAGATCCACAAGGGAGTCCGAGGAGGCCGTGCTTCGTGACCTTTCTTGGCTTGGTCTTGCTTGGGACGAAGGTTCCATCAATCACCACCATTTCTTTATTATAGCTAAATTGCAAAATTCTACTCTTAATTTTTGTTTTATGTGCTAATTGAATATGCTAAAGTTGACGTAATTGAACGCATAAAAGCCTTGTTCAAAACTGAATACAAGCTTATAAACCTCCAAAAGCATGGACAAGTTTATTTTGCTCCGCAGAACTAAAGGTTTGACCTCAGCTTATATCTAATATAAGCCATACTAGATACAAAAATATTATTATTAATCCCCAAATCAGCAGCAATATTATGTAAACAACAGCTATGTCTTAGTCTTGAACAAGTTGGGATCAATAAGATCAACATCAATATTATTAAAAAAAAAAAGGAGATGTTTTAGTAATTCGTTTTTGTCCGTTAGTGACTTTATAGCTTTCTTCTTGAATTTGGTTTTATTTAGAAGAGTTCCGTGTTTTTATCTGATGGGATCTTTTTATCTACTAATAGAAGCTTAGTTCATCAGAAAGTTAAATAGTTATTGCTTTCACTTCTGGACCAATCGAGTGCGGTTCATACATCTACTATTATATCGATACAAAGTAGGACACATGCTAAACCCACATTTGATCAATAAAGGGGACAAAACTAGGATGACCAAAGAAGACAACGATTCATTAATTGATTTTGTTGGTGAAAATTTCATCATTTAGCCTTGCTTGTTCAGCCATATCTTTTTAGGTTTGGAAGAGCATCGACATTGTGGAGTGGCTTACCAGCTTGCATAATACCATTTTAGGATGTCTAGAATACTCATAGAAGGGAGGTTTGTACAATGGTCCCGTTGTATAAGAACAAGGTGATATTTAAAATTGTACTCCCTCTGTTTCATTTTATGTGACACCATTTAATTTGACATGGTGTTTAAGAAAAAAAGATTTTTGAAACTTATTGTCTAAAAATAATTCTTAGATATTTGTTTGGTTTTAAATCATTTTACAAGGGCAAAAGAAAAATTTTAAAGTTATTTTTTCTAATTATATTAAAGTGACGTTTTTTTGGGACAAAGGAAAAAGGAAAAGGTGCCACATAAAATAGGATGAAGGGTCTAACAACTATAAGGGTATTAAGTTGCTAAGCCATGCTTGAAGATTTGGAAGAGGGTGATGAGGGGTGTGTCTATTACCGAGGACCCTTGAATTCATGCCAGGGCCTTCTAGTAAAAAGGCCATTCATCTCGTAAGGAGATTGGTGGAGCAATATGGGGATATGAAGTGGCACTTAGATATGCTACACATTGTATTGGAGTGGGGTGGATGAAATGGAGCTTGCATCGGGCGTCTTATGTGATAAGAATGTTCCACCAAGATTTAAAGGTAAATTCTATAAAGTGGTGGTTAGACTAGCTATATTGTATGCGGCAGTGTGTTGGCCAGTCAAGAGTTTGTATGTCTAAAATATGAAAGTAGTGGAAATAAGAATGCTGCGATAGATGTGTGGGCATACTAGAAGAGATGGGGTTAGGAACGAGGTGTATTCTGGACAAGGTGTGATTGAACCCTGTAGTGGACAAGATGTGATTGAACCCTGTAGTGGACAAGATGAAGAAGGCAGAGAAGATGAGGAAGGCAACACTGAGATGGTTCATACATGTGAAAAGAAGATGCTTAGAGGTCCTAGTAACAAGATGTGAGAGGTAGGATATAGTGGCTTGGTAAAGGTAGAGTAGGGGTGTGCAAAAACACTGTCTTATCCCCTTTAGACAGATGAACATCCTCCATAATTGTTTTGTCCATGTACAATGCAAAAAAAGATAGTTAATTGTCTTAGCATGTTCTCCACGTAAAGTACATCTCGAAGCCAAAAAATAGCCTCTTTTCTTTAGATTTTCATGTGTCAAAACTGCTTCTCAGTAGTTACTAACTTTATCCTTTAGCCTTCAATTCATACTTCAAAGTGATTTTTAGTTCATAACTTCACATTATACAAAACATCAAAATCTAAAGTAAGAACCTTATTCCTCTTAATTTCTCTTCGTTTAACACTTTGTGTAGTTTTTTCATTACATTATTGTGTTGTTGCGTCAAATTTATTAGAGAAGTCATATATCTATTTTATAAGTGTTCTCTTATTGGTTAAATCGAAAGGACCAATACCGATGAATTGAAATTCGATAAATTTTTTCTTATTGGTTTGGTTATTGGTTTAACGTATTTAAAAATCAAAAACCCATAAACCAATCCGATAATACATAAAATCGAACCAAACCATTGATACACACCTCTAAGGTAGAGATAGTCAGCACTAGTATTGGATAGAGGTGACTAGGTGACATGACATGACATACATGCAACTTGCCTAGTACGTGACCTTCAATGAGAGCATATGGGTTCAAGGATTAGAATAAAAGTTTGATATGTAGTTGATCATTGTCTAGTTTTCCCTATCAATAGTATTATTATTACTCTCTTACTATCTTATTCTTCAATTTTTTATTATGTGTATTTTTTATTACCTTTGCTTAGTTTATCGTATTTTTGTTACTGCTTTTGTTCGTTTACCATCATTTTCAACATAACTTCTTCACTATTGTATTTTATTTTTAATTCTTTTTTATATGTGGTTACTTGAGCCAAGGTCCTTCGGAAACAACCTCTCTACTTTCACGAGGTAGGGGTAGGGTTGCATAGATACTACCCTCCCCAAACCTGACTTGTGGGAGTACACTGGGTATGTTGTTGTAGTGGGATGAAAAGCTCATGGTTTATTCTCAATGAAGATTTGACAGAAAGCTATATCCAATAGGTATGCAACCAACTCCATTACAATGTGATTCTACTCGAACCCCATTTAAAGTATTTTCTCTTTATAATAGGCTTGTGAAGTAGTCAAGCCTAATGTGACGTCCCGCCACAATTTCAGCCTGATTTGGCATCTGAATGGGGCAGAAGGATCTAGAGTTGTGAAGAGGTTTGCAGAGAACTCTAGACCCTTCTAGATCTCTGGAGAAGACTAGAGAATTCCCTAGAATTCTCTAGAATACTTTGGATCCTTTTGGAAGAGTTTAGCATATTCTAGAGAGTGTAGAATTCTTTAGAATAAAGACTAAAGTGTAATTACTTTAGGGACTTGTAGAATAATATTTATTTACTCTTAGGCCCTTAAGAAGTAGTATAAATAGGAGGACCTCTCATTTGTAATCCATCCAACAATCCAACCAAGAGTTGTAATCAAATCTTCCAAGCTTAATACAAGCCCTCTTCCAAAGTTCTTTCTAAGTCTTTCTTTACATTCTCTTAGCGTTCTGAGTCTTAAAGGCTTACTTGAGCTTACAAGATCCTGAAAGATTCGTGAGTAAGTTGTCGAGTGCCGCACGGAGTCTTAGCAAATACTCCAAGTACGTGACACTAAGCTGAGTAAGCTCAGGTAGGTGCAATTTTGCTGGTCTTTTAGCACCCCTTAGAATGGAACATTTAGATGGGTCTTTTGATCGTTATGTAATAAATTCTTGTTTGTGCTAGAATTCACCTAGTGTCAAATGCCAGTGCAAGTGGAATTTAATATTCTGCATATACAAAACTCTCGAAGTTCAGTAGCTAAATTCAGTGTCATAAGTTGATCTAATGAAGATGAAACATTTTCTGGCTTATTAAATGCTGAAGTCAAAAGGTCATAGGGCTAGTTAGCATTAAGGGACCGTTTGGAAAGTCACCTAGTAATTGTAATTGGTGTAACTACTAGAATAGTAATTACAAGCCTAACACACCTAGTAATTATGCTTCCTATTTGCCACCGTGTATGTATTTTTGGATGCACAATTGCAATTATAAGATTATATCAAGTCTTAAAATAAAAGTTAATTATTTAAATGTATATTAGAAAAATAAGAAACTTTATTAATGATATTTAATTAAATATTTAAGATATATATTATATTTTGAAAATGTATTAATTAATAAGCATATGTTCTTTAACTAATATTATGAAAAAATAATTGATTTATATTTTTCAAATTTAGTGTATTTCAGTTGTATTGATCATAAAAACTGAAAGTACAACCCTTCGGATGGCCCACTGGTTTGAACTTGGGACTTCTGTGTTAGAGGTCTCAAGTTCAAAACCCTTTTGCCAGCGAAAGCAAGGGGTTTGCCTTCTGGGCAGAGCTCGTCGCACCAGACTTGCCTAGTGGGTTACCTCTCTTATGTGGTTTGCGAGCTATTACATAGGAGGCGGGGTTTTACCCTGTATGCACCCAAAGGGTAGCGGCTGTAAAAATTAGTAGTACAAGATTTCTATGAACATCGTTTGACAAAAAGATTACTATTATAATTAAATTTCATAAATTATTAAAATATTTGATAAAAAGATAATTTATCAAGTCTAACAAAAAGATAAATGACTTGCAATCACACCAGATTGAATATGTGACTTTTGATTCAAACTGATCTTCTTCTTTTACTTTATGACCTGTTAAGTGCTTGTTGCCTTTATAATATCCTGTTTGTAAGTTTTCAATCAGGAGAATCTTACAACTTGCTAGTAGAAAATACTATCTCACGAGACCTATAATGAAGGCGAGGAATTCTCGTCACTTGTCATTGTGAAGTGAGCCAGTACTTAAAGTCTGTGTTAGTTTTCAATTTTTTTCCTTAAGACGTAACTCTAAGTAATCACCTGTAGTGATGATATTCTTTTACCTATCAAAAAAATAAATATGAAATGATGACATTTTTTGTTTTTTATCAAGGTCCTGGAATTGGTGGGAACTATGGCCCATACAGGCAGTCTGAGAGGAATGCCCTTTACAAGGAATTTGCTGAAAAACTTTTACAATCCGGTCATGTTTATCGATGTTTTTGCTCAAATGAGGTGATTGTATTTAATTTTGATTTCTCTCCTTTGGTCTCTCCGAGTTTTGCAGTGAGAATTTTGAGAGTAAAAATCTGTACATCTAGAATGTACTTTGACAGAAGCAGATATTCGTGCTGCAGAATTCTTTTAGATTCCACCTATTAGACTAGTTTCAGAAGCATGATGCTCTCAAGTTTGATGCCATCTAAAACTGCTCCACTGCTATTTGCTTGATGGGTCAAAACATTTGTCCACTTTGTGGTTTTAGTATATTTTTTGAATGATTGTGTAATACAGTAACCATTTTCTGTTGTTTAGGAATTAGAAAAGATGAAAGAGATGGCAAAATTGAAGCAGTTGCCTCCCGTGTACACTGGGAGGTGGGCCAGTGCTACAGAGCAGGAAGTTCTAGAAGAGCTGACAAAGGGGACCCCATACACATATCGGTTTCGAGTACCAAAAGAAGGGAGTTTAAAAATTGATGACCTCATTCGTGGTGAAGTTAGTGATATTTCTCTACTGTTTTTTACAAGTAAATTTATTTACCCATTTAGGCTGGTGGTTTTCCTCTTTTTATTGTCATAATTGCAGTCTAGACTATAATGTTGTACTGCCAACAGGTGAATAAATTGAAGAAGTTTTTTTTAGTCCAACCTAACAATGACAAGTTTATTGCTTAAAACATTGTGTTTGATGTTATGCTTGGTTCTTCTAGAAGATTAGAAATAAAAGAAGAAAAAGAGGGAGAGGGGGGGTTACCTTCTCAAGGAAAAATGAAGGAAGAAGGGTGGTGGTTCTGAGTAGTTTCTTGGCAGGGAACAATTATCTTAGGATGGATTTAATATGATTTTAAGTTGCTGACTATCTATTTCTTAAAAGTAAGAGCTATGATTACACAATTTTATTACCTTGCTTAGATAGGAGGACTAACTTCTCTAGGTTATCAATTGGTAGCTTCAAACTCAGTAAATGCTGTGTAGTAATATGGTGATTATAATGCTTTAGTGATTGAGTTTAAGCTACTGTTGCTTGGGGGTTTGAACCTTATCAACCTTATATAGCTTGTTTTCATTTCATAAAATCTTGTATTTTTACAATCATTTAATTGAATTTCACAGAAAACTGAAAGGTGGTTGTTTATTATGTCTTTTGAAACTCTCTTCATTTCATGTCAATATCTTTTGTACTATTCATCTACTATTAAACATCACTCATGTTATGGTTCTCCCAATTTTTTTTCAATTTTCATGAAATGGAACTTTTGTTGTTGACATGCTTTTGAACACTTTCAAATATCTATTATGGGAAATCGCAAGTGGGCCACTTTTATAGTAGAGATTAGGTGTGTCAAATGGGCGGGTTGGGTTGAAAATGAGAATATTAAAATGGGTTGAATAAAAGTCGGGTTGGGTCTTGACCCGCCCAAGTTTACTTTGGGCTCAAATGGGCTTAAAAACGGGTTGGGTCTTGACCCACCCAATTAGACCCGATTAATCTCAATAATTTAACATATTGATATTTAACTTTTTATAATCACAATTTGAATTTTAGCTCAAGAATTTTTATAAAAAGTAACAAATGGATAGATAAACCCTAAAAGATTGAAGTATTTTCTAGATATTCAGGTTGCTAGTTTAGATCATGTATTGGTATTTCTCAACGCAAGTATGCCTTAGACATTCTTGAGGGGACGGGAATGATGAGATGTAGACCTATTGACACTTCTATGGATCCAAATGTTAAACTCCTTCCGGGACGGGGGATCCACTTAGTAATCCTGACAGGTATAGACGGCTCATTGGAAAATTGAATTATCTCACCGTAACTAGACCTGACATCTCTTTTCCAGTGAGTGTTCTAAGTCAGTTTATGACTTCCCCTTGTAATAGTCATTGGGAAACAATTGTTTGTATCCTGCAATATATAAAGTCAGCTCCTGATAAAGGACTACTCTATGAGGATCAAGGCCATGAGCATATCATTGGAGCTGATTGGACAGGCTCTGATAGACGTTCGACATCCGAATATTGTGTTTTAATAGAAGGTAATTTGGTGTTGTGGAAGAGTAAGACACAAAGTGTGGTTGCTTGATTTAGTGCAGAATCAGAATATCGAGCAATCGCGGCGGCAGCAACTTGTGAGCTAGGTTTGGATCAAACCGTTGTTGGGAGAACTAAAATTTGACAAAATTGTGTGACAATCAAGCAACTCTTCATATCACATCAAATCCAGTGTTTCATGAAAGGACTAAGAACATTGAGATTGACTGTCACTTTTTCAGGGAAAAGATACACTCAGGAGATATTGTTACGAAATTTGTGAAGTCAAATGATCAGCTTGCAGATTCTTCACCAAGTCCATCACAAGTCCTCGTATTAATTACATTTGTAACAAGCTAGGTAAATATGATTTGTATGCACCAGCTCGAGGGGGAGTGTTAGAATAGTAATATGTATATATATTCCTACTTAGAATCGAAATAGGAATCCTACTTAGAAAAGGATTTCAATGTATTGTCTATAAATAGGGTCTAATGCAACAATTTAGATACACAATTCAATAATATTTTTCTCATATAAGTCTGATAAGTCTCAAAGTGTAATCAAATCTACTCTAATGACTTTGTCTCTATCATTGATGTTTTAGACTCATTATAGGGATAGGACGAGAGAGTGCCTTTAGAGTTCATTTTGTGAATATGGTTTTCAGTACAACCCATGTATTGATTTACAGAAATAGAAACAGTTAGCAATCTCAAAAAATTATAATTTCAATAATATTGTTACACCAACAAAAAACTATGTGTATAGAGTGGAGATGCCGCGCACTATGAAATAATCAATGGGTAGTTGAGTATTTAAAAGGCAGAAGAGAAGACTTACCGCATGGGATATTGCTTTTTAAGGACTCATGTGGACTATACGGAGAGAGAAGTAGGAGAGCTTCCAAGGGCGTAGTGCAAGATTTTGTACACTTGATGAATAGCCTCTTTTTCTCTTGTTGGTGCACCCTCTAGGTTCCTATTTGTAAAATGATTGTGTTGTTCGTAGAAAATCATGTCTTGTTGTGAGTTTTCTATTTTGATTTACTCCTTGTATACATGCACTTTTTTGCAATAAAATTTGTTAGTTTATACAAAAACACCTTCGTACTATATATTTTTGGGTTAGGAAGAACCAAGTAGGAGTAGAATATGTACTCATTTAATTGAGAAGTCCTATAATTTCTGCAAAACAGTAGTGTAATAGTAGCTGCTTGGTACTTGGTAATGGACTAAAATTTTGCATATCTTTGAAAAAGAGTTAATGACTGAAATGATATAACTGTAGGTTTTCAATCTTTGACAAGAAAGTAACTAAATGCTGGGAATCTCCTGTGCAATGCACGGGCAAAATACTAGTACATCTTGGTAATTATGGAGGACTGACTCTGTTACACTTTCATGAAGGTCAGTTGGAACTTCGACACTCTTGGAGACTTTGTGATCATGAGAAGTAATGGACAACCCGTTTACAATTTTTGTGTCACAGTTGATGATGCTACTATGGCTATCTCCCATGTCATAAGGTAATAGATTAATCTAATTATAATACTGTATGACCCCCCCCCAAAATATACTGTATGACCCCCCCAAAAATACTGTATGATGAGCCTGATGCTCCAGAGGCCAAGGACATTGTAGATTCCCACTGAGAAGTTGAGGTGACAGTGAAGAGGGTTATATAGTTATATGATCTATTAGTTATTAAAATGAAACATCAGTCATGATGTAACTATGTGTTTAAAATGTAGTTCTCACTGTTGTGGCGTTTACTAGATGATGATTATCAAAATTTATTCCACTTGACAATGGATTCAGATTGGTGGTAGTGAGGTCCTGAAATGTCAAGGAATGACTATTATAGATTCTAACATGTGCAAGAACAATTTTGTTTCCTTTTCAGTTGTCTCTATCTTACACGGACTCATCCATTTGTCTTGATATACCATTGTCTAATGGGTATGACACGGTTACCTTGAAAATGTACTGAAAACTTGCCAAAAATCGAGCTTACCCATGCCATAATTTGTACTTGAGGGATGAGACTATGACTCCATGTAACATAGTTTATATCATTTTGTTTTCTGCACATGGATACTGCCACCTTTTACATATGTAGCATGTATTTTTGAATTGATTATTTGGTACTCAAGTACTGATGAAATGTTGATGCTTCAGAGCGGAGGAACATTTGCCGAATACTCTAAGGCAAGCATTAATATACAAGGTACTGCTTTCCTAGTACCCCCCACCCCCCACCCCCAAAAAAGGGGGGGGGGGGGGAAATAGAGTAGAGAAAACGGAAAAAGAAGAAAAGAATCACGAGGTAGTTTTGTATATGATTTCTCTCTTAGAAGCTTATGGGGAAAAATCTTTGTTACCTTGCTGCAGGCACTAGGTTTTCCAATGCCTCACTTTGCGCATGTTTCTTTAATTCTTGCCCCTGATAGAAGCAAGCTCTCGAAACGGCATGGTGCAACTTCAGTTGGTCAGGTAAATACAGACACACGATTGCATGCTTTCCTTGTGAAACAGTTTTAGGGGTATACTTGTCTGAGACATGAGTTATTCCTTTGCTTCAATGTTATCTACCCTTTCCTTTTGAGCTGGTGAAGTGAGAAATCTTAGTGTTTTCCTTTTGCTGACAGTTCAGGGACATGGGCTATTTGCCTCAGGCAATGGTGAACTATCTAGCTCTCTTGGGATGGGGCGATGGTACAGAAAATGAGTTTTTCTCCCTTGAGCAGCTTGGTAAGTGATTGCCTCTATGCTGATGTTGACATGTCTAATGCTAACTTGCAGTCATTACTATTTATTCACATTCCAACAGTGATAGCTTCTCATTTCATTTGCAGTTGAAAAGTTCACAATTGAACGTGTAAACAAAAGTGGTGCCATATTTGATTCGACCAAGTTAAGGTATTGTGTGTGTGTATATATATATCAATTTCTTTTTGATTGGTGAGAGAGTAGCTCCTATTGATATATGCACAGCCAAAAGATAATGCTGGAGGGTTACAACCAGAAACAATAACCATCACAGGTTGTGTAAATTGTAAATCACTAATCAAGTCAATCATGACACCAAAAACATTTACATCTGCCATGCTACAGCAAAAACTAAATAAAAAAATACATATGCATTTAACTTGTATATCAGAACATTTTGTCTTCAAACTTCCTGATGTTTCCTTCATTCCATAAGCTCCACCAAACGGTGGAGATGCAGCAAGAAACCCAAAAACAATTCCAATTTACATATGATTGAAAGCTTTCTCATTTTCCAATTTGCAAAGATACCCTGGAATACTTCGTCTCCTCCTCGAATCAATACATTGCTATATTTTCTTCTGCTACATGGATAGGCTTGGTTACCAAGACATTATGAAATTGAATTATATGTCTTGATTGTTGTTTAAAATATGGTTATGAACTTCAGGTGGATGAATGGTCAGCATTTGAGATCACTTCCATCTGAAGAGTTGAACCAAATCATTGGTGAAAGGTGGAAGGATGCAGACATCGTTACAGAATCACAAGGAGTTTTTGTACAGGTAGAAATTTTCCCCTCTCTTTCATTTCTCAACCACATTGTTACTACAAGATTTTTCTTAATCATCTTTGTGGAGATCTAACAACGAGATTTTGGAGGATTTTTCTTAATAATCTTTCCCGAATGGCTGTTGCATAGATGCTTGTCATTAAATATCAATTCAAAAAATTGTTGCTCAATGTACTTTGGAGTTATGGTTCTTATACCTGTTAAATTTTCTGTATATATAGGATGCTGTTCTACTCCTCAAAGATGGGATTGACTTGATACCAGATTCAGAGAAAGCACTTTCAAGTTTGCTATCTTATCCTTTATATGAAACTTTGACAAGGTGATCCATGAAATTATGTTTTAAAACTATACCTATGTGACGCTAAAAGATGAAAACATGGAGGTTTCAATTTGGTCCATTCATTAAGGCGGGAATGAGAATATTTGTTGATTAATGAGTTCAATTTTGTTATAAATAAAGGTAACTAATTATATCCCATTTACTCCATTACCAAGTGAACACAAAAGACGAGTTCCACAACAAACATTGGTTCTTTGTAAAGGCAACCAATTGTCTATGGAAAAGGGTCGTATTTGCCCCTCTACTATCAAAAAATAAGCTATATTTACCCTCCGTTATACCTTTTCAACAAATATCCTCCTATAGTCATAATATAGAGCTATGTTTCTCACCCGTGAAAACTTCACTTTCAGCTTTTAAAAGCCATGTGTTATTCTCTTATTGAACCAAATAATCAGCCTCACTTTTGCCCGCACCCAAATCACTCTCATTTCTCTCTATCCGGAAGGTGTACTTGAGCCTGCAAAATCAATAGTTGGTCCAAAGCTCCCTAATCTTTCTTCTCCCCAATTCCATCATCTCATTCTTATGCAACAAAACCAAGTCTTATTAGTTATAATTTACTTAATAAGTACAAGGTATAATTTAAAAAATTGTTCCTATTTATTAAATGCTTTTTGAGAATTGAGTAGTACTAAAAAGAACTACTTTAATGTTAAGGGTGTGGTGATAACAATTGTCAACTTTAATCTTGAATTCCTAAAGCGACAATTATTTTGAGCTAAAATGATAGCAGAAAATGATGAATAACTATATTTGTTGTGAGGCGGGTGATATCTATGTTGAACTTTGTATTTTTTTGTAAATTAAATAAAAAAGGTTATATTAAAAATAGAGAAATTAAATCTCATGTAATGTTCTGTTATATAATTACCATTTGGGCAGGATTTAAAATAGAATATAGTGGATTGCTTTACTTTTAATTCTGGATTTTGTCCAAAAAGCATGGTAGTTTTAACATTACTAGTTTTTTTCAAAAAGCATGCCATTTTCCCAGAAAGAAAATTAATTTCTGGTAACAATTTTTTCCATTTTCAATGTTCTATTATAAATCAATTTACATTTTAGAGTGAGGGGTAAATATAGCCTGGTGTTTAATAGTGAACTCTATAAAAATGAGGCTGATTTTTCTTTCAATAAGAGCATGCCATGTGACTGTCTAAAGCTGAAAATGAAGTTTTAACGGGTGGGGTAAATATAGCTAGTTTGAACGGGTGAAGGGTAAATATAACTAGTTTTAACAGGCAGGGGTAAAATTGTAGGGGTGTATATTCATTGAAAGTGTAGAATATAGGGCAAATATAGCTTATTTTTAATAGTAAAGGGGCAATTATCCTTTTCTGAATTAACTATTCCATCTGGAGCATCATTTATCATGCAGCTGTAATTAAAATGTTCTCTAGCTGAAACAATATAGCGAGCATTGAATATTAACAGGAGGTGGAAAGCTAATTCAACACTTTGCTCTTGCATATCAGCAACTGTTATAAGCCAAATAATTTTATATAAGTGGGAAAAAAATCTTGTATGCAAGCAATGCATAAAAAGCTAAAGAACCTACATTGAATATGCCTTTTCTAGAGTTCATTTTTTTTATCAATTAAAAAAAATAGTTCTCTAGAGAAGATACAAATCTCCCATACAAACAGGGACCTCATGGGTGCTTGAAAAATTAACGACGAACAATAGACCATTCCTTAAATGTGCATAATCTATCTCCTCAAAACCCTTTTTGTTCTTCTCTCCACAGGACCCACATGAAAGCAAAGGGGTAACATTCCGTGCATTATGCTGCCATGAGAATTATGGCATCATTTAATTTAACCCAAGCCAATTCAATACCACTCAAAATCTTGTTGATATACACCATTTTTCTCTTTTGTTTTCAATTTTTTGTCACCGTCCTTGCTGCCCATTAAAAATAGCACATTTCTGGGTACTTTGGGTAAGTGGAGAAAGTCCAACTCGTCCTTCAATATAAGCCTGTGATAGTATCACTTGACTGAGAACACTCCCTCTCTCTTCACTCTTTACCTCTATAAGTCCTTGCTAGCATGTGTTGTGTTCTATTAGAGTATATCAAGCAAACTTAAATTCAACAATCTTCCAGTCTTGTAAATTCTTTCCTGTCCCAGGAGGATAGCCTCGAATGCCATCTCTGCCTATTTGCCCCAGCCTTTTCATTTCCATAATGTACAACATAAGAGATAACAAGTTTCCTTGTTACAGATCCCTCAAGCTACCAAAAAATCTGCATGTGTTCGACTTACTAGGATCCAGTACTTGACCATGAGATGTAAACTTGATCCACTTCCTCAACTTATTCCAAATCCTATATTCGTTATGATAAAATGCAGCAACTTTTAATTCACATGGTTGTAACTTCCAGAGGGCCAATTTGCATAAGATTCCTCTCCCTTCTTTTCTTGTTGGGTCGGCAACTTTTTTTGCCACCAAAACCATGTCTAGAATCTCTCCTCCTTTCATGAACTCTTTCGGGGAGACGATGTCTTGTCTAACACCTTTGTAATTTATAAGGTCTTAGTCATTGATATTCACTAATCCCGCTGGAGGCAAAAGCACTAGGTGCCTGGTGGTATCTTCCCTCCACCTATGCTGATGGGAGGTAGAAGGTACCCCGTGAAATTAGTCGAGGTGCGTGCAGCTGGCCCTGATACCACAATTATAAAAAAGTACTTAATATTCAATTACTCATTGCCTAATCAGCGAAATCACAATAAAATATGTGTCAAAGGCTTGTCTCAAACTTCCTAATTTCTTGAAATGCAACTGTACTCCATCACCGCCCCTTGATCTGCTCCAGCATTGTTGAAAGAAAGTTAACATGAAATTGTCCAAACTAGGGGCCTTGTATACTACAAGTCTCCAGGGAAAAGAGATGCATGCCAAATAATTTTCAGACTCCTAGAAAGAGAAAGGGATGCACAAGAGAAAGAGTGGGTGTAGAGAAATGGTGGTTTTTGAAACTATTTGTTACATCATAAGCTAAAATCTTGAAGTATGATGTTAAGCACAGATTCTAATTTCCTCGAAGGATCATTAAGCCAAACAGTGTAAGAAGTGCAAGCAGTCGGGAAAATATTCCTCGTATAATATCTCCAAACAGTGTTAGGAGTGGAAGCTTAAATGTATTGCCAATTAGAAACACCCTGAAATGATGCTAAAAGAAGAAAGCTTATAGTATGTGTGACACTATTTATGGTATTCCATTTGCAGCACGGAAGGAAAACTGATCTTAGAAGATGGAGTCTCTGAAGTTGCTAAGAGCTTGTTAGCAGCCTACGACAGTGGTGAGCTCTGTGGTGCACTTGCAGAAGGCCAACCTGGATGGAGAAACTGGGTGAAGAAGTTCGGTAAATTGCTGAAGCGCAAGGTTCGATCTGAGTATTTTCTTTTTCGCTGAAAGTTTTTTTTTCAGTATTTATTGAGGTTGCTTTATGTACCAGGGAAAATCTCTCTTCATGCCCCTTCGGGTGTTGCTAACAGGAAAGCTTCATGGACCTGATATTGGGGCCACCACAGTATTACTCTATAAAGCTGGAACATCTGGTTCTGTAGCACCCCAAGCTGGGTTTGTTACATTTGATGAAAGATTTAAGATATTGAGAGAAGTTCAATGGGAGTCGTTCAGCTCAAATGTGCCTTTGTCTGCTGGTGTTGTAACGCATTGAGATTGTGGCGATATTCTGTTTTGATTATCCATTATATGACTTCTATCTCCACCATTCCCAGTAGAAACAAAGAGAAGCTGCGAGCACAAGGGGGGTTTTCTTGTGTTTGCATCTCGTCTGGAATCAAAGAGGGCTACCATCTCTAGCGGGATTCCTTTTCTGTATCTTCCCCCTCCCCCTCCCCCTCCCCCTCCCCCTCCCCCTCCACGGGGTAAGGCTGTGCTGATTGTGACACTACGTTTATTTTTCACCGAACAATGGTAGAATAGTTAAAAAGGGGATTGCAGCTCCAACCCAGGTTTCATTGCATAAACAATGGACTAACAAAGATATACCTAAACTTTTACTTTTTAGTTTGAGTCGTGTGTAATACACCCTTTTATTTGAAAAAAAAATATTGACACAATATGACATTCTACATAGAAAAATATTTCACCTTGATAAAATTAAATAATAAATTATTAACATTAGTTAAGAATTAAAGATTAATGTATAACTATTAATAAAATTTAAATTATTTTTCATACCCCCACTCAACTACCTCTTCCACGTAATCCTCCACCCCAAAAAAAGATGTTATTTTATTTTTTCAAAATAAATTTTTTATCCAGTCCCATTTAGCCGTCGCTCCAATTTTTATTTCCCTCCTTTTTCTTATTGTTAGATATATACGTACATATATTTTTTAGAATAATTTTTTTTTAATAGTTCACTGAATATAACATAAATAAATAAATAAATAAAATTAAAAAAAGTCTTGTGGCAATAAGGAAATTTTTTTTTATTGGTATGTATATATCCGGGCCCAAAAAGAGAAAAAAAATTAGAGGAGGAGGGTTAAATGAGGTGAGTAGAATTATATTATTTTAATAAAATAAAATCTAAATTAGTATTTCAATAGGGGGTGGAGGTGGAGTGAAATAAAAAAAAATTAAAATTCTTTTATAACAAAAATTTAAACAAAAAAAAAAAACTTTAAAATGGCTGGGGTGGGCGGAAGTGAAGGAGTGGGGTAAACACAATATTTTATAAAAGAAATATTATTTTTTTGAATAATAATTTTTAGTTTTTAATTTAATTAATATTAATAATTTATTTAATTTTTGTCAAGATTAAATATTTTGTTTATGTGAAGTGTGCTGTGATAATTTTTTAAAATAAAAGAGAGTGTATTATACATATCATGATGAGAGTGATATAAAAGAGAAATATGTATATCAAATTAAAAAATAATAATTTAGATATGAGACTCAATAATTTATATTATATATGAAACTAAAAAATTTGATATGTGTTTTTGAAACTTATTTCTATTCAATGAGAGAGAGATAGATTAATGGAAAACCTGGGATTTGAGTATTTTACTTTGAAAAATAGAAGTCATCCACAAAAGAAAATATTAATTAAAAGATTTGAAATGAATGTGGGATTTTAAAAAAAAGTTGAAGTTGTGATGCAGCAATATTGTAAATAAATAAAATAAATAAATAATGGTGTTTGATTTATTCTTTGTTTCACAAAGTTATTGAGACATGAAATAATGATGGTGGCATTGTCGACGACTAGTTGCAGTCCTAATTCGTGGTTGAATTCCATATCCTGTCGCTGTAACAACGATAAAGCTCCATTCTGGCAGTCTGGCCCTCGATTTGGTCGTCATCAATCACGAATACGTTTTTCAAGTTGCTGGCGTTGGGCTCGACCGTCTCTTCCTCCCGGACACGGACGCTCCTCTGCTGAAAAGTGCGACGATAGTGATAGTGGTATCCAGATGAATGCACAAGGCAACACGGCAATAATCTCCGCTTGCTTTGTTGGCCTCTTCACCGGTATCAGTGTCGTGCTTTTCAACGCCGCGGTGCGTCATAGGTTTTCTATTTTTTTTTTTCGTCTTATCCTCCGAATATTCATATAATAACTGACATCTCCTTTGGTTAGGTTCATGAAATACGCGATTTATGTTGGGATGGGATTCCGTCTCGAGGTGCCTCGTGGTTAAGGGAGGAGCCTATTGGAGTAATTTGGCAACGTGTAATCTTAGTACCAGCTTCTGGGGGTTTGCTAGTCAGTTTTTTGAACACTTTCCGAGCCACACTGGACGTCTCAACGCAAGGAAATTGGACATCATCTGTTAAATCTGTCTTGAGACCAGTTTTGAAGACAATTGCTGCTTGTATCACTTTAGGAACTGGAAATTCCTTAGGACCAGAAGGCCCAAGTGTTGAAATTGGTACTTCAGTTGCCAAGGGAATTGGAGCTTTACTCGATAAAGGTGCTCATAGAAAGCTATCTCTCAAGGCTGCTGGATCAGCTGCTGGAATATCATCTGGTTTGTTCCCACATTATTCTTGGTTCTGATTTAAATATGGTACATTTTTCTTATACTTACGTGTAGCCTGTAAATACGAACATGTTTGCATCTCGCAAACCAAATAAACTGTACAAAGGATGAACCCCCTGAGCAAGCAGAAGCACTACAAAACCAACTATAAGTCAGCTTGCTTCTCGATTTCGAGGGGAGATGCAATATCGGCTATAATTTTTTTTAATAACAAAGGAAACCCGCAGCCGCTACCCTTTGGGTGCACACTGGGTAAAACCCGATTCCTATGCAATAATTAGAACATCAATTTCCAGTGCCTACATTCTGCTTAGTACTATGATATATTTCTGAAGGTTTGTTTAACCAGTTCCTTGCTCTATATGTTCAAACTGTTGGCTGTCAATAAGGTTGAGCCAGACAACTTCTTGGTTCCTGCAAGCTAATACTTTTTCCAGGCTTATTATATAGTAAAAGTAAAACTTTCCCCCCAAATCATTGACCTTGAGCTGGAAATGAAAATGAACTCAAAGTGTCATATTAGGCAACTGTCAATGCAAAATACTCAAACTGAAGTTTAGGTAAGGAAAGTGAATGTACATTGATTGATGTATTCTTCCTTAGGACCTAAACTTACCATTGAACTTTTCACATTGTATCAAAAGTTCAGCAAACAGAAAAAACTGACATGTCCTAAAATGTTATTTCATGTCTATATGCACAAGGTTCAATCTTACCATACGTGTGCTATTTGGTCTTTGTCTTTTAAATTCATCAGATATAATCAATCATGTTATAGGTTCTTATAATGTATATGATTATCTTTATCTCTACTGATAAATGACATTTACCCCAACCACATACTGTAGTTATGTTGCTTGAGGTCTCTTTCAGTTATGTATAGTAGAGTATTGAGATTGGATGATTTAATAGATGACTTTTGTCTCCCTTCAAGTTGAATTAACAAAAGCAATGCTTCTTGCTAGCTGTTGATAGCTACACAAGGAAAACTCCAATTTACTTTTATGTATAGCAATCTTAAGCTCGAGTAGCAAGTTGGAATGGAATTACATTTAAAAAAATTGGAATTATTTGGTTTGAGCCTTCTACTTGTTTTCCCCAATATTCTCAGTATCTAATTGAACGTGCGTAAAATAATTCTTGGGGAGCCTCAATACAAGGCATGTGCAATATAAAACAACAACAAAACCATTAAACCCAATGTGATCCCACAAGTGGGCTCTGGTATGGTGGGGTGTATGTAGACCTTACCCTATCTTTGTGGGTCGCTTTTTTCCGATAGATCCTCGACTCATGAAAAATATTTTAAAGAGTAGTTTCGAAAAGTACAAGAATGAAGAAGCTATGATGAAAATATTGAAGATAAGAAAAATATAGACAACAGAGATAGTAAAGATAATCGAAGTAAGAAACAACATTGGCACTACAATTAACGAATAAGTTAATGATGGAATAACAATAACAATACCAGTAAGGAGAAGAGAGAGCAAATAAGGTGCTTTAAACTAGGACTATGCCCCCCTCCCCAACCAAAAAGAGAAAAATCGCTCTACTGTCCTCTAACCTTCTATCCTAATCCTCAATTTTCATGCTCTCATATTTAGGGTCATGTATTCGGTGAGTTGAATGTATGTCTTGTCTAATCATCTTTCTCCAATTCTTCCTCGGTCTACCTCTACCTTTACCTCTCATTAGCCTGCCACTTACAACTTTTTTGCACCTCCTCACATGGGCATTTGCGCTCCTCTCCATATGCTTGAATCATCTCATCTTTAGTTTCACCTCCCCCATCTTGTACACCGCGGAGGCTAGTCACGCCTTGCCTTGTATATTCTTGTTTTTAATCTTGTCTTTCCTAGTATGCATGCACATGTCTTAGCAACCTCATTTTTGCTAGTTTCTTCTCCAGGACGTGTGAGTTCTCGATTGGTTCACAAGTGTACCTTGTACAACATAGTTGTTTTTACCACCATTCTATAAAATTTATCTTGAATGTTCTTATCACAAAGGACACTAAATATGAGTCTCCATTTCATCTATCCCGCTCCGATATACTGTGTAACATCATCACAAATCTCCCCATTCCTTTGGATTATTTTTTCTTGAAACTAGTAACTTTCCCATCCCTTTGGATTATTGATCCAAGATACTTGAAATTCCTTATCTTAGGGAGAACTTGTGTATCAATCATCATTTCCACATCAGATTTCTGTGATGCATCATTGAACTTGCACTCTGTATTTGTCTTGCTCAATTCGAAACCTTTAGACTCTCTAGAGTGTATCTCCGAATCTTCGGTCTATTGTTAACTCTTTCGCTCGTCAAACAATATCATGTCATTTGGAAATAACACACACCATGGTACCGCTCCTTAAATATGCCATGTCAAATCATCCATCACCTATGCTATAAACGGCTAAAAGTTGATCCCTAATGCAACCCATCTTAACTATGAAGTGTTTGAAGTCTCCTCCCATTGTTCTCACTTAGGTCTTGGCTCCATTGTACATGTCCTTTACTTCGCTAACGTATGCCACATGTATCCTCTAGACCCCAAGCATCTCCATAAAACCTCCCTTAAGACTTTGACGTATGCCTTTTCTAAGTCGATTAACATCGTATTCAAGTCTCTTTTCCTATCCCTCAATTGTTTCAACCATCTCCTTAAAAGAAAAATGATTCCGTAGTCGATGGCCTTAACATGAATCTGAATTGATTCTTAGATATAGACACATCCCTCCTTATCCTTATTTCTACCATCTCTCCCTAACTTCAGTAATGTGGCGTAGTAGTTTGAATTTTTTTTATTGTATAACAAGATCTTTACACTCCACCTCCATGCTTCAAGCATTTTAATCGTACCAAAAGTGGCATTAAACAACCCAGTTAGCTATCATATACCTACTTTGGTTGTACTCTTCAAAATTCCATCGAAATCTCATTTAGTTATGTCGCTTTCTCATGTCATCTTACTATTTGGTCTCTTAACCCCCCCAAACTTTATAACCTACAATATCCAAAATCTCGAAGGCTTTCGGAATGCTCTAAAGAACCCAACACAACATTCATGTCTCCTCTTTATTTAAGAGTTTATGGAAGTTTGCCAGTCATTTTCATTTTATGTGTTTTTCTTCTACCAATACTTTGCCATCCTTGTCTTTTAATGCATCTTAATTGGTCTAGGTCGCTAGTCCTCCTTTCTCGTGCCTTCTTTTCCCCACCTCTGTTCTCTAGTTCTTCATACAAGGGTTCTAATGTTGTCATTTTAGCCGCCGCGACCACTGTCCTTACTTCGTTCTTCATAGCCTTATACGTCTCCCTATTTGGCTTCTTCTTTTTCTCATTTTTTCTCTGTGGTAACTAGTAACTTCATGGAAGCAACCTTTTTTGTCTAAAGCTTTCCTTTGGACCTCTCTATTCCACCACCAGTCCTCCCTATGTCCACCAATATTACCCTTCGAGAGCCCTAACACCTCTTTAGCTGCTTCCCTAATACACTTAGTTGTCCTAATCCACATATGTTTTGTCCCCGTTACTCTCTTAGGCCCCGATACGGAGTGGTGGACCTAGAATTTTCAAAAAGTGGGTTCAAGATATAACATAAAACGAGAATGTAGCTGCAGGGATTCAAACTCGGGTTGGCTGGGAAAATTAAACCCTCTTGACCACTCGGCCAAGGGTCACACTTGTGTTAAGTGGGGTCAGAATTTAATAAATACATATATATTTTTTTAAAACTGATTAAATATGCATATATATACGATGCTATTTTTCAACGAAGTGGGTTCATATATATATATGAACCCATTTGACCCACTGTAGGTCTGCCCCTGCCGATTCCCATCAACTTCTTCCCCAACTCCTGAATTTAATTATAAGTCAAGCCCCCAGCTTAATCCTTGGTTGGTCAGACAACCCTCTTTTCCCTCTTTTAATCACTAGATCCATTACTGAGAGCTTGTGTTGTGTTGGGTTGTAAGGTTCTCACTTGGGATAGCCTTATAATCCTTGCTTAACCTTTATCACTCTTCGTAAGGAGTAGGTAATTGATTGGAGTCTTTGCCACCGAATTACAAAAGTGACCAAGTGCTCCTCATTCTGAAATCGCGAGTTAGCTATCACCAAATCAAAGACTCTTGCAATATAGAAAATGCATCTCCTCATTCATTTGACAACTGAGTAAAAAAAAACTAGGCATTTGCAGTCTGGAAGTCCATGAAGGGGCACATACTCTATAGAGATAGTCTTGTCATTATTTTCAGGGTTGGACTAGTGTTTAGAGGATTTCCCAGATTTTATTATTTCCAAAATTCTGCCAGGTCCTTTTTTTGTTGAAGTACTTGAAGTTAAATAAAATCAAACTTTAATTTGTTAAATATCTTCGGGAAGCCATTTACAAAATGTAAGTCTATGTTTGAATTATGGACTGTCACTTCATATGCAACTGCTTTTGGGTTCAGATGTTGCTGAAACTGACATAGATGGGCTTTGTATGGTTCCTGCAATTTAATTGCTAACATGGATCAGTTTGTATGGTTTATGTGGAATGGTAAATAGAGTCGAAGAGACAAGAAGGGGCTAGAAAGAATAGATGGTTCATATGTAAGTTGACTACTCTATTTGCTACGGGATATGATGTTCGTATTCCACTTCTTTGTAGTTTCCCCTTATTGTACAGGGTTCAAAGCATCAAGGGAAATTCACTTACTTTTGACTGAATAATGCTAGTTTCAGTAGTACCGTTTATTATATGAACCATTTAATTTCATTGACTAGATAGAATAGACTGCTCATCGACTAGTTGCTATGTAATGATAACTCCACCATCTTTGATAAGTCACCTAATGAACTTGTTCCTCAATTTATAGAACACTTTTTGAATATTTCTACGGTATGCTCCATGCCTTCATGGTTATATCACTTCTACTTTGCACTGTGAGAACTTGAACTTGGTGAGCGGGGATTCCGTATGAATGAGATCTTGATGGAAGACGACCATTTCTGTCACTGTATTAGATAATGCTTCTTGTATTGCCATTAAGATATTATCCTTTAATAAACATTTGCCATTTTTCTGGAACAATACAGGGATGTATCTAGCTGGTGATTTCACATCAATAGTCCAAATTAAATGAAATGGTTTGCAATTGTTGATTCCTAAAGGATGATTTGTGGAATATGATCTCAAACGATTTGTTACAAGGAAGATAAATACCAAATGTCTTCTGTGTTTAATGGAAGACAAAAAATCCTTTAACAGGCAATGATTTTATGAACTTAATTCAGAATATTTGTGGCCATTGCTGAGAAAGATAAAAAAGAATGGAAATTGATTGAGTTTAGTATCAAAAAAAAAAAAGGAACAGAATGTCATCCAATGCAGTTTCATCTTAGGAAACTTTGCAGGGAAAGAGCAAGAGTGATAATAATTGTGAACTATTTCGTTTTTCTGTATCAGTTATTGTGACCTATTTCTTTGTCATTCTTCATTGCTAACAAGCTAATGTAGCTCCTCTTCTATAGTTGTTTTGATTTGTCGGTGGATGTTCAATGAACATTTTCTTCTTTCTATCTGCTGTCAGCATCTTCTGCCTTGTAGGAGTTCATTTTCTGGAAATATTTTACTTCTTGTTTTGCTAATAATTTCCTGTAATTTTCTCTTCATGATTAATCTGTTTGTCACTTTGAAACTCTTCTTGTTTTCTACTTAAAGGATTTAATGCTGCTGTTGCGGGTTGTTTCTTTGCTGTGGAATCTGTGTTATGGCCATCACCTGCAGAGTCTTTGTCCTTGACAAATACAACTTCAATGGTTATTTTGAGTGCTGTTATAGCTTCTGTTGTCTCAGAAATTGGTCTTGGCTCAGAACCTGCATTTGCAGTCCCGGCATATGATTTTCGTACACCTACGGGTAATTTTGAACTTGTTCCCTCAAGTTTGCATCTTAAATATATTTGAATAACTTACAGCAACATCAACCAGTGTTGGTAAAAGTCATATTCGCTGCATAAGGGAGATGCAAAGAGTGGGGTGATCACTTCATAAGTGAAACCATGTGCTTCAAAGAAATCTGTGCTTCAAACAATGACGCACACACACTGATCCAAACAAGAAGCGGTCGAAATTTTTTAAATGTAAACTTTGAGGACTTGGACTCATGTCTGCATTATTGTATATTATATGCTGGAATTAGTTTTCCCAATTGCAATTTGATTCCTATAGTTCAAAATTCATATATGTTTGACATCTATGTGTTCACTTCGAAGAAGTATGTGCTTACTTCTTGTTTTATGCCTCACGGACCTTGTCATTTTTTGCGCCTTATTTTCTCTTAAAAACACTGACAACAAATGCATCTCAATAACAATCTAGTTATGATTGGCTATACAAATCATCACTATTCATTTTACTCCATTTAGTGGTAGCCCTATTTAATTCGAATATTAATACTTGGTAGTATGCCGAGGTTCTCTGCATTTTCTACTTAGATATAAAGAACATACATAGTGTAATTCTACATTTGGTGTTTGGGAAGAGTGGTGTTTATGTAGCCTTACTCCTACCTTGTGAAGGTAGAGAAGTTATTTTCAATGGACATACGAATCTTTAAATAGACTAAAGCATAATGTAAATGTACCTTCATGAGTAAACCTTTGTCCAGATAGTCAGGTTTGTTTGTAAGGAGCTTTACCTTTTAGTTTTCTATTTTTCCGTTAAGTTCTATTGATTCCAAGAATCTACAGGATAAATTCATTTAACGCCTTAATGCAATTTGACCTTTATACATACCTATAACTTCCATTGCTTTCTGAATGCAATTTTACTTTTCTATAAAAGTAGAATCATGCAATGCTTCAAGAACTGCATTTCCATAAGTTTGGTAGCCTGAGATGAATGGCTATGGTACATCTATTTAATAGAATACACGCCCTCTTATTGCTATCATTTTTATCCTATTATTTCAAGAAAATATTAAAGGAAATGATGGAAATTGGAAAAAATAAAGAATAGTTTCCTTAGAGTCCAAAAAGGAGGGGATTGCACTACTATCTTGGAATTCAACAATAGTATCCATCAAATTAGTTTTGACTGTGGAGAAATGGAGAAAAGAATCAATTATTGCATCTCTTCGGTGAGATACTCAATTTTGGTGAATAGAAATCCATGTGGTTTCTTTGGTTGTTTGAGGGGATCGAGGCAGGGAGATCCTTTATCACCTATGCTCTTTATTTTGGTGACAGAGGCTTTGAGCAGAATAATGGATAAAATTGGTTTAGGCAGACATATCTAGGGTTTCAAGGCCACAGTTGGTGGTGACAATTCTGTATTGGATGCACATTTTTTATTTACAAAAGATACTTTGGTGTTATGTGATGCAGATGGGATCTAGTTGAACTACATTGGACAAGTTTTGACTTGATTCTAGGTGGTATTAGGACTAAAAATCAACCTCAGAATAGTGTGAGATCGTATTGATTTGGGGAAATTGGTAACATTGATTTGTTGGCTCAAGTGTTGCATTGTTGGTGAAGATACCTATTACCTATCTTGGGCTTCCTCAGGCGCATCAAGTCACAACGTCTGAAATCTGGTCATCCAGATGGTAGAGAAATGGCTGGCAGACTGACAAAAAAGGTACTTGTCCAAAAGAGGGGGAAGGAAATGCTGATGAATTACACTTTGTTCAGTATCCCCTACTTATTTATGTCCTTGTTAAATGCTCTTACCAGTGTGATAGGTAAGATAGAAGGTTGGAAAGAATTTCCTTTGGGGTGCGATGGCTAGGGAAAAGATGTGTCAGTTTTCACATAGTGCAGTGGGAGATTGTGACGTATCCTAAACGGTGGGGACGACTTGAAGGTCTTCCACTAAGCAATTTCGGGCAAATGGTTATGGAGATTCATGGTCTTGGAGAAGCATTATGAAGAGGGGTAGTAGCGGGTAAATATGGTGTTATGGAAGGGGGATGTAGAACATACGTGATTAGTATGTGTTTCCTCTATGGCCACCCAACCTTCACATAAGTTTCCAATTTCTTGAAATACTCTCTTTGACCAGAGATGGGGGGGATTCTGTAATATCTCGCAAATTGAAATAACTAGTAAGGAGTTAATAATTGGAAATAGTCGTTTTTGGAAAGAGTGAAAATTTGGAAATTTTGTTAAGTTAGAATAAGTTGAGTTTTTGGTCAACTTTAAACGACCATAACTCCTAGCTTAGGATGAGTTAGGCGTGTTTCCAGATATTGTAGGAAAGATCTTGGAATAATCTTTCCAACGTTTTCGAGTTTGCGTGATTTCTGAGTTTGTATGAGTGAGTTATGCCTATTGAAAGTTGGGTTGTTCAAATAAGGAGAGTCTAATTTGGATTTTGGAAGGGTATTATGATCTTTTCCATACCCTATTATTTTGTTTTGATTTTTTTGGAGTTAATTAGAGTCAAATCAGAATTAGATCAATTTAGTCAATTGGAAATTTCACTCTAGGGCTTGGAGAAAAGAGAAAAAGGAGAAAGGAGAAGAAAAGCTCAAGATTCGCCAAGATTGTGTGATTGGATTGTGGATTTCGCCAAGGAATTAATCCTACAAGGTATGTGGGACTTTCATAGCATTGGGTTCGTTCACCCACGCGCTAAACTGTTTAGTTTAGGGAAATTCATTCTAAAAAGGTTGAAGGTTTGACGTTCTTGACATGTATTCTTGAATTTGATGTCATTCTTTAATTGGGCTGAATTGAGAATTTTCAGAGATCTTTATGTCGAGTTTTAGAGTTGTTTTGAGTTAGGCTCTTGGGTACGTTGGCTGGGCATCATGTTTAGGCGAATTGGGACTGAAAACGAAGAAGGAAAAAGTCAGGTGAATTTGGGCAGTGGGGCCGCGTCGCGGACCTGCTTCTCAGATTTGAGAAAAAGTTATTTGCGAAGCGGAGCGGTCACAGACCGTTCGACCTCAAAAGTTTTCAAAAGTCTTTCACAAATGGTTTTAGCTTTGTTTTGAGACTTAAGTTTGAGTTCACTAAAGAGTAAGTGTAAGAATTCATTTCTTCAAAATGGGTTCTTCAAAGTTATAAGGGAACTAAGTATTCCCAAAGAGTTATAATGTTTTCATCATTTGAGCAAGAAAGGGAAACACCGATTTCGAAGAGAGCTTTTAAGCTAAGTTTTGAGTAATTATCTCAAACCAAAGAAAGAGTAAAGAGTTTTGTTTTAAAAATGTATGAGCTAAGTACATTTTGGGAGTAGCATTGAGCTGCGATATAGGGATGCAAGTTCAGATAACTCAAGTCTCCATAAATCATGTAGCCATCATGGGTAGTATATTACTTTATTATACTATTATATAGGTAAAGTTGAGTTTGTTATTGCATTTTTTTAACGAACTAAGTTAGTTGTGTCCACTATTTTTACAAGCTTTCTATATATTGCATATGTTTTATTGTTTTATATTGAGTTAAGTTATTTAGGATTTGAGTAAAGCTAAGGTAAGTGTTCCTTTCAGATTTTTTTCAAGCATATGTTATGTTTAGCATTTCAACTCGCATACTCGTACATTTAATGTACTGATTGATATCAGTTGGCCTGCATCGTCTTATGATGCATACATAGGTAACTTGAATCAGCACCTAGCGCCTCGTTGATCTAGTTGAGCACTCTGTCAGTTGTGAGCCTCCTTGTATTCCGGAGGGCCCCTTTTATTTTGCTTTCAGTATTTCATTGATCGGGGGTCGTGTCCCTACATTCCTCTTTATTTTAAAGGCTCGCGTTTAGTAGTTTAGTTGTCTTTACAATTGGGCCAAGTTGAATGTCGACTTTTAAACATTCTAAGATATTTTATTAAGCAGCTGAGTAAAGTGCATTTGGTCATTGTAATAATGCTTAGAGTCCTCTGCTGATTAAGTAAGCCAGACCAAGGGTTCGCTTGGGGCCAACAATGGTTCTCGAGTGCCTGCCACGTCCAAGGTGTAGGCTCGAGGGGTGACATAGTCCAACAGTTCTAATCCATGTGTCCTTGTTCAGAGTATTATTGGGGAGACAACCCACCATTGAATTCCACCATTCTAGATTGAATCCGTGATTCTTCCAGTTCCACTGCCCTTGGAGGGTCTGTTCTGCCATGTTTATGTTAGGAACTCGAACAGAAACGTACCTCCATGCATTTCATTGATGTTAACTCCAAATGCCTTTTTCCGAAGTGTTGACGACCATCTTCATATCTCAAGCAAAGTTGGCTTTTCCTTCATCTGTCCTTCCAAATGACCTACTAGGCATCTCTCTGGAAGCCCATTCTCTTGGTCTTCAACCTGTGTGTGAGGACTTAAATAATGCTAACATTGTTCGTAATCTCTGCCTCCTTTATAGTTTCTGATTGCCATTTACTATCCTTAACTGCTTTTGCATAAGGGTAGTTGGCTTTGGTTATTCTAGGAGGTCCTGGCACTTCCATTCTTTCAGAGCATTTGATGAACCTTTCAATTTTAAATGCTATATCATGCCATCCCGCATTCAACGCTAATTCTGGGATGACCAGTATGGACCTACCCCCATTATTGATGGAAATGATACTTATATCTTCCATGTTCATTATGTTTCCTAGTACACAAATGCTCCAGCTATCTTTCTGCAGTTTTCTATCTTCTGATCGCTGGAAGCTTCTCTAAGAGTGAAGCAGATCCATTCCATGGTTTTGCGGCTCATGGAAGATCTCCTCATCATCATTGATCTTTCTACTCCTCTCAACCCATTCGAAGCACACAGAGCTGCCAGTGCTCCATTTAGTGATGTAGAAAGACTTAAAACCCACATTGAAATAAATCCTATTGTCAGCCATTGCAAAGTCTGAAAGAAGGATCTGAATCTCGAAAAACTTTTGTCACGTATAGGTAATAGTTAAGAAAGGTAAGGAAAGGGAAGGAATGGAAATAAAGGTTCGGCGCAAGAGTGCCGGAAAGAGAGACCCTCCCCCAGGAAGTAGGGAAGAGAGTTACCTCGGGACAGGTGCCTGGGAGCATTTGTTATTACGTTCCTTAATTTATCATATAGGTAGAACTCGTTAATAAATGTTACATATTTGCATTTTTGGCTCTTTGATATGAATGTTGTATATATTCGAGAATTTGTGGACTAAAAATGACCTAAAAGAAGATAGAAATGAAAACATGCTTTTTTTTTCCCTCTCACGTGAAAATCTTGATAACCCTTGTGATAGAATTTGTCTATCCAATCTAATACTTTTAAGGCAATGGGTGGATTAGCCATGTCCATTTGAACTCCACTGGAGACCTTACACAACTGATGACGAAAGTCCAGCATTATCCAACACCCTTCGACTCATGTTACCCAGTTCTAGGGTTTACAGGTGGATTTGATTTATCTTTTTTTTTTTTGTGTCGTTTTGTTTAAAGTAGAGAAAGAGGAGGCTCAACAAAATTGGGTCTGATGTAAAGGGAGATAGATTAGGCTCAATAGGCTACTGATTGAACTTATATGCTACAACAATGTTAGTGGCTCAATAGGCTTGATTGAGAGAGAGACAAGCCTAGAGTAGTTCCACAAGTTTATTTGATAAAGAGAAGCCTAGAGCGATAAAACGTGAGGAGAGAAAGTAGTTGCACTAACGATTTAACCAAAGGTTGGCTCTGGTACCATGTAAACCAATTTAAGTATCTAACCCAAAACCTTAAAGCAAAGGATGGAGTAGCCCAAGACCATTTAAACTACTTTGGAAACCCTTACAAACCAATACGGTAACTTTCTATAACAAGCCTATCTTCTTATAAGTCGGTGCTTATAACTTGACTATGGCTTGTTCCACTAATTTAGCTTAAATCAAAGTGAAATGATCTATGAAGAAATCCATAGGAAGCCTCTGCTGAAGTAAATAACTGACAATATATAAGGAACATTAATTCTCCCAAATATCTGGAATGTTCCCGAAACACAATAAATTAGTCTCAGGACTTATCATTAACATGTTTCTGTCTTATTTTGGGTGATATGGAAGGTTAATCAAGGTATAATTTTTTTCAAGTGGTTAAAACTTCAGCTGAACATATAACTCTTTCTAAGTACTTATTCAGAATTATTTATCTAATGAAGTATCAGATCACTGGTGAACAAAACAGGAAAATATATTTTTTACAGCATAACCATACCTTACTAGAGGGAGACGAGCATTTTTTTCCTTTTATTATTGTCCCTGGGGGTCTGCAGGCTTCTTCCCTGTGATATCACCTTAGACTCACATTTCTGTCATTGGTATTACTTACTGTGGTAAGTTCAAATGTGTTTTGAACTCTTTTTTGGCACGTACAATTGTGTTAATTGTTCGTCTCCGTTTCAGAATTGCCGCTTTATCTTCTGCTGGGTATCTTTTGCGGGTTAGTTTCAGTGGCACTATCAAGCTGTACATCATTTATGCTGCAAATAGTGGAAGATATCCAAACAGCCATCGGCGCGCCAAAATCAGCTTTCCCTGTGCTGGGTGGTCTTCTGGTTGGGCTGGTAGCTTTAGCATATCCTGAAGTCCTTTACTGGGGTTTTGAGAATGTTGATATTTTGCTAGAATCTCGGCCGCTAGTGAAAGGCCTCTCTGCTGATCTGTTGCTCCAGCTTGTAGCTGTCAAAATAGTAACAACCTCATTATGCCGAGCCTCTGGATTGGTTGGAGGCTACTATGCTCCATCTCTATTTATTGGTGCTGCTACTGGAACTGCATATGGGAAAATTGTTAGCTACATTATCTCTCATGCTGATCCAATCTTTCATCTCTCCATCTTGGAAGTTGCATCCCCACAAGCATATGGTCTGGTATGAATTTGCCTTTATTTCGAAGTAGTACTACATGTCTGGATAAGTGAGTGTTTATTATTGAAAAGTAATTAGAGAAGTGCAAGGGAATCTAGCACGCAATTCTACTTATTTCCCTCGTCCATCTTTTCTTCTGAAATTCGAGGTCACTTTTCTCTACCTTGCATCACCATCTCAAACATATTTCATACCTCTCAGAGTTATTGGAGATGTCCTGAATTTACCTTGCCGGAAGTTTATATTTCACCGATCACCCCCCACCTCGCGCGCCTGCATTCCTTACCATTACATCCACAATTACACCCCCATTTTTTCATACCCACCTAGAAGATGGCAGTTTAACTCAGGTGTTTCATTCCCCTTACATTCCATGATATGATCTTGCTATAGATTCATGATTCAAGAGGATGCTTTAACTGTAGATGACCATGTGAGCCTTTTGATATGACTTAATCCAAAGTTAATGTTCAAAAATTATTTGAACGACAACATTGCATAAAATTCCTAGAAAACATCCATTTGAAAATGGGTTCATCTCCAATCAAGAAAGCATCTAAAATCTATCGCCCTTGAATTAATACATCAAATCTGAATTAGAGCACCCCGGGGAAAAAAAATTCTAATGTTACCAACTAGAGTAATTAATTTGAACTGCCTTCTTATCAGAATAATGTGTGAAGAGTTTAAGTTCTACCAAAGGTGGCAGCAGGGGTGTAAAATTACATTGTATATATAGGTCGAAATTTGGTTTAATAAATATATATACAAGTGTTGGCACCTTTTGATACATGTTGAAGGTTTAGTGTAGTGGTTAAGGGGTTGCAAATATTGCTTGAGGTTGTGTATTCTGTCCCTGATAGCAGCCGCTTGTACATTTTACTTTATATTTCAAAAATCCTTGATAAAAATTCTGGCTCCACCACTGGGTGGCAGAACCTCAAGTCACTTCACCATGATATCTCTTTCAAATAGTACTCTAGCATCCATAGAAGAATTCCGCCGTAAAGCCATCTGAACCCAGTGGTTTATCATTTATTTCCACAAGATTTAAGTACATAGGAACTAGATGGTTTAAAGTTGTTGTGGATTGAGGTTATGTTATCTTTCTCCTCTCTTGGGTTAATCAAACTAGGAAATTCTGGACTCTATCACTTATAAATACACATGAGTAATCTTTGTCAATAAATAAATAAATATGAGTAATAATAGCTAGGAATCATCTGTATAGGACAGCCGTAGAGGTCAGCTTGTTTAGAAAAGTTTTAGTATGCGTTTGAGGTGAGCTTAATATGATATGCTACCTACATGGGCATGCTCAACACCCATCAACGTTCTTATGTAATGTTATTCTTTTTCATGTTCTGGTTGGATGATCATTTACATACTCATGCCAATCTTATCCTACTATTACACCTCAGATTTTTCAGTTTATGATGGAAATTTTGAGTAAATGAGCAAGGGTGGAGCTAAGTTGGGGCAAGGATGGTCAATCGACTACCCTTTGTTAGGAAATTACATTCTATATATAGGTCAAATATTGCGTTTTGAACACCCTTGACTCAACAAAGAGATGTAGGTTAGCGGACAATGTTGTTTAGAAAATCGTAAGATGCCAGGTTCGATTCCCCATAGTTGCATTTTGTTATATAATTTTGTGCTCCCTACTTTTTCTTTATAACTGGCCTAAGCCTAACTATTTTTCTAAAACAAATAGGGAAAAAAAGGCCATGTTTTAATTATTTTTTAAATAAAGCGTCATGTTAAATTAAACATTGTTATAAAGAGTCATGTCATGTAATTATTTTTTAAATAAAGAGTCATGTTATCGAAGATGACATCACACATCGTATTGGTGTGGCGTGTATGAAGTGGAGGCTAGCATCTAGAGTCTTGTGTGATAAAAAGGTACCATCGAAGCTCAGGAGAGTTTTATAGAGTGATGATTAGACCAACTTCGTTGTATGGCGCGAAGTGTTGGCCAATCAAAAACTCCTATATCCAGAAGATACATGTTCTGGAGATCGGGATATTAAGGTGGATGTGTGCCCAAACTAAAAGCAAGAAGATTAAGAATGAGTATATTCAGGATAAGGTGGGAGTGACCTCGATGATGGATAAGTTGAGGGAATCGTAACTGAGATGGTTTGGACATGGTAAGAGGAGATGCATAGACGTACCAGTGAGGAGGTGTGAGAGTTGGTTTAGAGGGTACGAGGAGGGGGACAGCTAGGTCGAAGAAGTATTGGCGAGAGGTGGTAATACAAGATATGATGCAGCTTCAGGTTACCGAGGACGTGACCTTAGATAGGAAGGAGTGTAGGGTTGTCTTGCTTAGGATAGTTGGTGTTTGCCATTCTAATAGTTGTTTTATTATAGTTCTTGTTTTTTCCATATAATATTGCTTATTCTTGTTTTCTGTAATCTTTCCTAGTATGTTGTTTATTAATTATCGCACTATTTTGTTGTTGTCTTTGCTCCCTTGTGGTAGACTTTGCACCATTTTCTTGTTGCTTACTATCTTTCTTCACTGTCGCCTTTTTATTCATTTGAGCCGAGGATCTTTCAGAAACAGTCTCTCTACCTCCACCGGAAATGAGCCTATCTTCAAGTTATGGTTTAGCAATAGTGGACCTTCCAGTAACAAAGAACATTGGTTAAAGATTAGCGGCTAAAGAAATGTTTTGGAAAATCTGAGAAGAATTTGTCTAGATGGAAGACGGGTATTTGTCTCTGGTAGGCAGTCTCTCCTTTATTAATGCAGTTCTTGATGCTCTTCCAACATACATGTTATCTCTATTCCCCATTCCCTCTCGTGTAGTCCAGAGATGGGACAAACTCAGAAGGTCCTTCTTTTGGCAAGGTTTTCATTTTGTCAAATCGAAAATCTGATAACTAGTAAAAACAATGTGGTCTTGGCATCAAAAAATTGAAGAATCAAAGTAGGGCCTTAAAACTGAAGTGCTTGTGGTGGTATGCTCAGGAATCAGTCATAATGGGAAAAGGTAATCAAATTGAAGTACGGGAAGATGGATTTTTGGGCTACCAAGGATGGTGCACACCCCCTATGGAGTAACTGTTTAGAGATCTATTATGTGAGAAATATTGAAGGAGAATGTTATTAGATTGTTGTTTTAATTATTACATACAGAACCCTATTTGTTTATAGACACTATATTACAATTCCTTACCAAATAGGAGACTATAAACTATTCCTATTCTGTGTAGGATTGTGTACGCCTATTCTATTCTAACAAGAACATGGTGGCCTTTTTTAAAGAGCCAATCTGTCATCAGAGTTTATAGTGGTAACTAAACAAGTGAGGATAAATGGTTAGTTAGAAGTCTGGAAGAGATATTCCCTGACATGTTTGTTATAGCTCAACATCAAAACAAAATTGTGGTTGAAATGTGGTCATTGAGAGTTGATGTTCAAGAAAATGTTGAATGACTGCAAATTCCTAGACTAGTTGATCTCTATAAACTTCTTGAATCATTCCAAGTGCTGAAGGATGCGATGGACTGCTTGTGGTGGACTGGGCATAATAAGGGCACTACAAAGTGACCTCAGGATATAAGATCATGAACATGACTGGGCCACGGTCCACAGAACTCTAACTGGCCATGGAAACAAATCTGGAAAGCTAAGATACCTCATAAGGTGGCTTGCTTTACATGGTTTGCTAGCAAAGCAGGTTGTGGTGACACATGAAAAGTTGAGAAAGAGAGAAATTATAATGGTTACACTCTTGTGTGGGGATGCAGCTGAGACAGTTGAACATCTATTTTTACATTGCAGAATCACTGACCAACTATGGAAGATTTTTATCTATCTTAGAGGCATATATTGGACAATGCCTAGCAAGATTATTGACACTCTTTCAAGCTGGGAAGAGGATGGGATTGGGGCAAGAAATAGAAGTGACTGGAGGATCATCCCAGCTTGCATATGGTGGACTCTTTGGAAAGGAATTCCAGATGTTTTGAGGATAGAAGTAGTAGCTTACATGAAGTTATCATTTTCCAAAAAAAAGAAGTAGCTTAAACAAGATCAAATCAGACTATATTTTGCTATTTGATTTTTGGTGTACAAAGAACTTCAAGCTTCCATGTAGATGCAGAATCAATCCTAGAAGTTTTAGACTCTTGTTAGGATTGTTTTTTTTTTTTTTAGCCTTTTAGTGTTCATGCTTTCTTTTGTCAAGGAGGATTTTAGTACTACCCAAGTACTGGTCTATTATACAAAGTTGTTACCTATTCAGAAAAAGAACTTGAGATTGCTAAAGGAACCACATTAACTCTTGGATTCGCCTCTATCTATACTTCAAATTTAGGAGCATAAAAACTTAAGCACCTTCCTACCTAAAGAGGTGCATGGGCACATAAGAGATAATAGACTTTACCTGTCTTATTTGCCATATCTTAGGTATTTACAGTTGTATCCCGATAATGATCTGTTTTGTGGATCTAGGCTGAATCGAGATTCAGTCACTTTTGGTTGAAAGGTGCTGCTAGAGTTCCTTAGTTTACATCATTCTGGTTCTTATTCCATAAGTTCTTCCCCTCTCAACCACTTTCTTCTTTCTTCTTAGGTTATTTGCCTCTAGCCCTCATATAAATTTCTCAGAATATCACTTACCTTGAGTTGGTCAAAGCATTACCAAACCATGGGCACATTAGTCTTTGCGCGAAATTTCATGGATGTTACTTACCTTTATCCTCTTGTGCTTATGTAGCGTCTGTCTTGGTTAATCTTTCCTAATGTCGATGTGTATTTCTTTGTTTCAACATGAATTGTATCATTAATATTACTGTTTGACCTCAATTTTGGGTTCTTTTTAATTTTGGAAGACATTAAATCACAGGTTGGCATGGCTGCTACTCTTGCTGGTGTCTGTCAGGTGCCTCTCACTGCGGTTCTGCTTCTCTTTGAACTGACACAGGATTATCGAATAGTTCTGCCCCTCTTGGGAGCTGTGGGGATGTCATCATGGGTTACATCTGGACAAACAAGCAAAGGGGTGGTACAGGATAGGAAGAAATTAAAAGGTTCAAGAGCCCAGATGACGCAGTGGCAAGGAACTTCTTCCTCCAACATTGAACTTCCTAGCTTAACTTATTCTTCAGGTGTGGAACCTTCACAAAAAGAGAGTAACCTCTGCAAACTTGAGAGTTCACTCTGTCTTTATGAATCTGATGATGAAGAAAATGATTTCGCTAGGAAAGTTCTAGTTGCACAGGCAATGAGAACGCGATATGTGACAGTCCTAATGAGCACCTTGCTAATGGAAACCATATCTCTCATGCTAGCTGAGAAGCAATCTTGTGCTATAATAGTTGATGAAAATAATTTTCTCATTGGTTTGCTGACACTTAGTGATATCCAGAATTACAGCAAATGGCCAAGAGCGGAAGGAAAATGCCAGGAGGTAGCTTCTTAGCACATATAAAACAGGGTTGGCTTTTGTTGGCTTTTTAGGATTTATATATATATATATATATATATATATATATTGCTTTAAGTTGTGTAGGTTGTTTTCTGATGTGAGTTTTCACTTGGCAGAATCATAAGATAAAATGGAAGGTAATATAGTCAAATGTTATATGAAGGAATAAGTGACATTTAAAATCAATTTGGGAGTTTTGGAGTCAATAGTTACTTACGGAATCTTATAGGATGGTGTTATCACTCTTTCGTTATTCAATAGTTATTGCAGTAATTTCTCTCTAGTAGCAGTTATTTTCCTGTAAAAAATGCAGTTATTTTTCTGTAATAGTGCAGTCTTTCTTTCTAGTTAAGTTAGGAAGTCATGTCCTAGTTTCTAGGGGTTGTTATTTTATAAGTATTGTATTTAAACTATCTGGTGACTAAGAAAATATAAGCAGAAAATTATTCAAGCCTTTGAGTGCTTCAAACTCATGAGATCGCAGGTTCTCTCTTAACGAACCAGCACCATAGATCGTAGGAAGAAAACATCAGATTTAATATTACAGTGTCCCATAACCAGATCCATAACTGGGGACCATAACAACTTGGTATCAGAGACGAATGTAATGGAAGATCTAATTCAACATCAACTGGCACAATTGGTGAACTTATTTCAAGGATAACGTGCAGCCAATATAGTGAGACAGGAAGCAATAAATGCTGCTTAGATGCACTCACAGAGGATCTAGCGAATTCGAAGGTTGATTTTGAATCAACTGATCATACCAGTCAGAATCGGGCTCGAAGGGTAAAAGTGGAGTGGCAGTATGGTCAAAATCAGATGCAGGAGGAAGTTCTTTCATTCCTAGGTATTCAAAGTTGGATTTTCCACGGTTTACTGGCCAAGGGGATCCTTTAGGATGGCTGAACAGATGTGACCACTTTTTTCAACACCAACAGACTCTAGATGAAGAAAAAGTTATCTTGCTTCTTTTCATTTAGAGGGTAATGCACAACTTTGGTTTCTTCAACTAAAGACAGATCTGCTTGAACCGTCTTGGGATGAGATCAAACGTTATTGTAACCTTCCTTTTGGGCCACCAATCAGAAGTCAGAAGTTAGGAGAATTGGCTAAGTTGCGCCAGATCGGGTTCGTGGCAGATTACCAAGAAAAATTTGAGCAATTAATTTAGCGTCCTGGTACACTCACACAATAAAAAAAAATTGAACTTTATATCAGTGGTCTTGCTGATTATATAGCAATTGAGGTTGAGTTGCATAATCCTCCAGATTTGGCTACAGCGATGAGTTTAATCCGACTTTATGAACGCAAGGAACAATCTATTTGTTCGCAATCGTTAGATGCTTGCAAATCCAAAACAACAGATTTCTTACCTTAACATGCCAGATTTGTGAAGAAACTAACCAGACCTGAAATGGAGGAAAGGCGACTTAAGGGACTTTGTGTCAATTGTGATGAACCATTCACCCGAGGTCATCAATGCAAAAAATTATTCTGGATTGACTTTATGGACGATGAGGAAGAATTTGCTGGAAAGGAGGGAATACTAATTTCCGCACTTAGCGCTTGAGGACAAGCGCGATGTGAAGGAGGAGATTAATGTTATCACTCCTTAGTTATCCAATAGTTACTGTAGTAATTTCTCACTAGTAGCAGTTATTTTCCTGTAATACTGCAGTCTTTCTTTCCAGTTAAGTTAGGAAGTCATGTCCTAATTTCTAAGGGTAATTATTTTATAAGTATTGTATTTAAACTATCTGGTAACTTAGAAATATATAAGCAAAAAATTATTCAAGTCTTTGAGTACTTCAAACTCAAGAGATTGCAGGTTCTCTCTTAACGAACCAGCACCATAAGTCATAGGAAGAAAACATCAGATTTAATATTACAGTGCTGCATAACCAGATCCATAACCGGGGACCATAACAGATGGAGAGGAGAGTTTTCACAGGAAGAAAGAAATTGGATCTGATTTTAATTATGTATAGTTGATATATATAATTTTGCTATCTGAATTCCCATTACTCAAACAATCAACCAAAGGGAGAATATGTAATGATTTTTCTCTATATTTCACTGAAGCCCTGTTGATCTAGAAACTTGAACTTTCTTATGGCCTGCTTCATTCGATTGATGCATTTTTGTAGTGCCAATAGAAACTTACCTGGCAGTTAACATAAAAGTTTTGGCTGGCCCCTCCCTTAATCAATTTCCATAGATCGCCTCCTTGCTGATGCTTCCACCTGGTAGAACTACTATTACCCATCCAATTTCTGTCCCTTTACTATGAATACAAATGTAATGGTCCCCCAAAATGACTTGTTGGCCATTGGACTAGTTTCAACAACTTTGATAGTTCTTTTGATTATTGAGTACGTCTCTATTTATGTTCTTCTTTTGCCAATTTTAGTCTTGATTTTGTTCAGAAGTAAGAAAATAGTATAGCAACGCGAAAAGAGTACAACTCACAGGAGATCTTGTTGAAGAGCCCCACATCAGGCTCTTACAAGATGAGTATCTCTTTATATGGCTTGGGTAATCCTCACCTTTTAGCTAGCTTTTAGGGTTGAGTTGGGTCCAATGTCCATTTCTTTAACATGGTACTAGAGCTATAATGAGAAACATTCAGGACGGAGAAATCAGTCATTGTGCCTTCTTTCCAGTGACTTTCAGATCTGATTGCGTCACCTTTCTTTTTCTTCCAGCATTTTTCCAGAACTAACACCGCCAAAGGTCCAATAACTCTCAGCAGCCAAAGTCGTCACCGGCAGCAGGCCCCTCAAGCATGGCTAAATCTAAGGTTCCTGCGCGCGTCTGTCACATGCGCCAATGCGTGTGAGGTGTTCGACCAGATTCCAACAGCTGTGGTGTTCAGCTCAAGTTTCCAACCTGACTACCTCATTTCCAGCCACTTCTGACGGTGCCAGCAGCTTTAACCAATTCGGGCGACTAGATTTTCTGAGAAGTCTCGCCTGAAGCTGCTGCATACTCAATGCAGCTCCTTTTTTGCACTTTTTGGCAATCTGAGTTATATTTTGTGATCATTTGCTTAGACTCTCTTCAATCCAACCATGTCTGGTGGGCTATTTGGAGACAAAAAAGATGGTGGTCTATAGTACGTGCTTGTGTCTGGTGGGCTATTTGGAGAGAGAAATATTAGGTGTCATGAGAATATTACTAACACTATGCAGAAAGTCAAAGAAAATTGCATTAACATGTTGTTTTTTTGGTGTAAAGAAGAGGGTATAGAAGTAGTAGAACAGTTGGTAGATTTCCTAGGATCAATGTAATTATGGTTTTAGCTTGTAACTTTTTGGAGGTAGCCAAAATACCTTTAATACTGAAGATACAACTTTAACTTTATAAAAAAAATGCTATTTCAAGTTGTAGGAAGATGCGAAGGATGGTGGTAGATAAAAATATAAGAAAATGCAAAGGGCAGAGATGATTTTATGATTTTAGTACACAATATTAGAATAATGGGCATTAAACTACATTATATTAAATAAAAGGGTAATTTATACAAAATATTAGCCCATATACTTACCATTTTTTAAACCCAATTTTTAATAATTACTTGTGGTCACTTTAATTTCCAAAAAAATGGCCGCTTCTATTTTCTCTGTTGTGTCTTCTTCCATGTTCTTCATTTTCTTCTTCTTTTGCTGCTACTTTATCCTCCTCCTCCTCCTTCGTTCTTCTTCTCCTTTCTCCTTCTACTTCTCTTTTAAAGAAAGATCGACATACCGCAACATAAAACTTTTTGAGCGAATTATATATCAAAAAATCTGAAACAATGAGAGGATACTCATGTCTAAAGTTGGGACTGTTTAGAGGTGATTTCGAGTTGATCGAGATTGAATTAATCGGTGTATATTTCATGGATAGTCAGTGTATACTTTATGTATAGTTATACTATATTCGGCTTAATTAGTGTATCATATGTATAGTTAGTGTGTAGTTTATGTATATAGTTCATGTATAGATAAGCTATAGTGTATAGTCAGTGTACGTTTTCTAGGACTTTGGCTATTTTTATGTATATGAAACATGAATTTATTTGTAAATCAATTAGTTTATTGTAAATATTTGAAACTAATCCTAAATAAAATTCTTAAATTGGGCTGCTAGACAACAGGACAGATTTGAATCACACTATTTATTGACATGGATTTTGTATTGTAATATTAAATTAAAAAGATTGGCTTTGCTATTTTATCATCATGAATAACAAATACATTTCTTTTAACTGTATGTATGCAGGAACTTGTAGTAGCTGATGTGTGCTCTTCAAATGGCAATAAGTGCCGGGTACCATGCACAGTGACTCCAAATACAGATCTCCTTTCTGCTCTAACTATTATGGAGAAACATGGTTTGAGTCAGCTACCTGTTATACTAAGGCACGTGGAGGATGAAGGCATACATCCTGTGGGCATTTTGGACAGAGAGTGCATCAATGTAGCTTGCAGGTTCTTGATATTCAACTTTTCTTCAAAATATAATGCTTTCTGGAACCATTGACGATAAAATATGCAAGAAATTTGTGCAGTAGTCACACTTTACTATTGATGATAAAATATGCAAGAAAACTTGTGCAGAAGTCACACTTTACCATTGAATAAACTTTGCAAGAAACTTGTGCATAAGTCACACTTTACGATTGATTACCAGATAATCTATAATTAAGATGTCAAAAGTATTTGACAAAATTATCTCTTATATGCAAGTCCAAGAAGCGAACATACCTTTAACACACTTTGACCGGACACTAAGAAGAAAATCGCTAAAGTAGGGGTGAGAATTGGTTTGATAGGTAAATCACCTTTTATGCTTTAAAAGAGATGTGAATTTGAAGTCTTAAAGCTTGTGATAGTCATAAAAAATATTTATATTCTAAGTATGTCAAGCAGTCCATGCAAAAGTAGAAAATAACTTCACTTGTACTATAAAGAAAGGAAAACCTGTCATACTAGTTTGGGGTGGGTGGTGGTAGCATTCCACTCAGGTTTTTCATTTAGTTTTTCAATTAATGCAGGCAAAGCAGACGAAAGCCTTGATTAGAACTTAATTATCAGCAAACCTTAGTGGCTCTTGAAATAGAACATGAAGCCTTAAGCAAATATCATTGACAATGAGATGTTGACTTTTTAGGCAGTGGTATTTTGTTCGGCTTTTCAAGGACTAAGAAGAACTTAATATGATTAATTTTCTCCATTCCATCCTCTCTCTCTTGTATCATGATATCAGAGCCAATAAGAGTTTGGTAAGCCCTAATTAGCTTTTTTCGCTTGTCTACTTATTTTTTTTATTTTTTTTTTGTGTTTTGTGTCCTTTTAATATTCCATAACTTTTGATTGACTGTTCTGGAGGGCACCACTTCACTATTCTTATCATTTTTGCTGCAGTGTTACACCGCTATTATGGCCCATGTTTGTTCCACACCTTTTTTAAATTTCAGCCAGCTCCTTTTGTTTCGCCTTACAAAATCTTCTGGCTAACTCAAAACTAGTCCTCCTTTTCCGATCGTAACTTGTTCTCTATTTTCTCTTGATTTTGTTCTATTAACTCTATAGTTGACTACCATCAAAGGTATAGGATCTAATCAAGTAGATCTCATTAGTATGTTAGTTTCTGAGACTCCATTCAGTATTGAAGGTCTGTAATCTGGTCGAGCAAACTCTTAACAGATAGAGCAAGCGAAGTTATGGCCCCTACTGTGTATCAAAGGTTTGCAATCTGGTCAAGTAAAATTATTTACCAAGTGCCTGCAATCCTGTCTGTTTGCTGTCTATGTGATGCTTGAATGTGCCACCTCGGCAAGAGGAATAAAGAAACACACTTTGGTTTGCAGTCTTTATCTGTTTAGACACAACAACAAACCATGTGTAATCCCACAAGTGGGGTCTAGGGAGGATAGAATGTAAGCAGCCCTTATCTATTAAGACCCTCCATTGAAACAATTAAGAGCAAACAGAAAGTGGATCCCCTTTTATAAGGAGAAAAGCCTTCAGTAGAGCCATTAATGAGAATGGGAAACCTGACCTTGCAAAAACAATGAGAGGTTCATTTAATCCATTTCCTCCAAAAAATCATATCCCTTAGAACTTCAATGAGAAAATTCCATTTAACATTGTCTTGTGCTTTTCCAATATCCAGTTTACATAAAATTCTGTGTTTGTCCCCCACTCTAGTATCCACAGATTCTTTGGTAATCAAGTATGCATTCATTATCTGTCTTTCTCTAATAAATGTCATATGGTGCTTGTCAACTAGCTCGTCCACCACCTTTTTGAGTCTGTCAGTCAATAGCTTGGAGATAATCTTGTATACACACCCTATCAGACTAATAGGTCTGAAGTCTCAACTCCTTGGCTACATTATTTTTAGGAATCAACGCCACATATGCTGCATTTCAGGCTTTTTTAAACTGTTCCTGGGTGTGGTTTTCCACTGTCTTCATATTTTACTCTTTCAGAACATCCAAACATGAACGAAAGAAATCTGTTGTATACCTGGTGCTTTGTTAATTGCACATATTTTACATCTTGCTCCTTAAAGGTCATTTGATACCATGCCGCTGCCTCCTCTGTAATTCTAGGACAGTTCTGCAGTTAATCCGAGGCTCCAAGCTTCTGCATACAAGTTCTGATAAAAAGAAAGGATTTCTCTCTCCTAATATTCATAGGATCAGTTTCTATTTCTCCATTTGATCTCCAGATTGTCAATAATATTGGACCTCTTGAATAAGACTTTGATCCTAACTCAACCTCAAAAGTTAGCTAATGACTAATGAGGTTAGATTGCCTAAGATTACGGATGGCAGAATGGGTAATTTATATCGGTATCCCATAAAAATTACCCATCTTAAATGAGTTGGAACTCATTTAAAATGGGTAAGAAACCGGTCAAACTCATATTATCCATTTAAAAGTGGGTAGTTTAATGTGTAAAATGGGTTTAAAAAAAGATTTATTTATAAAAGAGAGAAAAATGACATCAATATTTTTTTTGAGGTGTAGGTGATCGGGGTAGGAGGTACGGATGGGTGGGATAAAGGAAGAAAATTAAATTTGATGATAGATTATGGAAGTTATGGGCTAAAGACTGTGGAAGGAGACAACCATGCAGATTCTCAACCACTATGACACACTTCATCTTTGAGTGATTTCTTGATGTTATTGAAATGTCTCTAGAAATATTGCCTCTCTTCTGAAAAAGCACGTGTTCCATTTGAAATTCCCCTTAACATTTTCCATATTTTCTTTCTTTGGGGAACAGAGCATTAGCAACTCGAGAACAGCTTAGCTGGTTCTCCACGAAGTAAAGGCTAATTGAAGGTTGCATAACCCGTTTGCAATAAGTTCTTCCTTGTCAAAGCATGCTGAGGGTTATTGTCTCTGAGTAATCCATCCTCGCTCTGTCTTACAACAGGGTTGAACAAGTAAGATAAACAATTGGATTTACAGTGATTTATCCAATAATTACTGCTATGCTGACTTCTTGTTCAAATTTTGGACTACCATCTCCAGTTCAATGGTAAATAATGAGAATGATGTTAGCACAGGCAGAGGAGACCGTACAACCAGGTAGCAGGATTTACTGCTGAAGCTGAAGGTTTGTTCTAGCTGCTTCTTAAATTAGGCACTGGAGGAGCGCACTGCGTAACTACACTGACTCGTCATCCAATTCCAATCATTCACTTCCGTGGTATGGAACTTGAACAGGATTGAGTTACACATGTCAAAATTAAGTCTACTCTGCTGTCATTGCCTGAATAATATTTCTTCATGCTGCTTTTGTCAACTGTTAATGACTTTTCAAACAACCCCATTCTCCACCATTGTTTCCCGAACTGCCCTTTCCTGATGTTTTGTCGTTGCTGCAATGTGCTTGTTCGTAATTAAGTCGTCATACTATTTCTCTGGCCCATGTTATACATGATATGATTTGAGTTGGTAGAATTTGACGAGGTATGACAAAGTATTTTGATAAAATTTTGATAATAATTGAAATACTATTGTTTTTAAGTGCTAAATATTGTGGAATAACCAAAAAAAACTGCAATACAAATTGAGATGAAGTTGTCTACTCGCAGATGGCACTTATCACAAATTTTTAGACTACACTTTTGTTCTCTGAAACTAGAATCGTCAATATGGCTAGGTCCGTTGGGTCGGCCTGAATTAACCCCTGATTTGATTGGGTTAAGTTACGATATTTGGAGCTCATTTAAGAAAAGGACATTTTAGTCTGGTCTAAATAAGCCGATAGATTTGTGGGGTTTGAGAAATATGAATAGGGCCAGATCGTGGTTTAAATAAAAATTAATTAAAAATAAAATAGAGTAATAAAAATGTAATAAAAATAACAACAGTCAATATTCAAATTTTTTTAAAGTTTGAAATATTACAATATAAATATAAGTTATGTTTATAAAAATTTATTTAATACATAAAATAAAAATTTACTAAAATTTTCAGGTTTCACTACATAGGTCACATAACCTATGGAATATTATCATATTTTTTGTGTTTTATTATGATCATTAGAAAACAATTAGGTTAATTTGTATTTTTACTTGAAATTAAACTTAATAAGTATGGAGTATAAAGATAATTTTATTTATGAATTTGATTAACAAGTAGGCATACTAACACCATGCAATATTATCTTGTCAATATTTATGATAATATTTTTAATTATAATTTAATTTTAAAAAATATATTTTTAAGAAAAGAGAATGTTGCCCACATATGTGTAGGCTGGGTCGATCATTTCCTAGCCCACACCGAAAACGGGATAGCACGATCTGACTCGATAAATTTCAAAGCATGTATGGATTAGCTCGAATGGGGCAGGTTAACCCATATTGACAGTTCTGTCTGAAATATACCACTTCTGGTAATAATTATTTTGCATAAAATAATAAAGGGAAAAAATTGATTAGCGCTTCTGAGGTGAAATTAGAATCTTAATGTTTCAGAATGGGTAATTACGACTTCCTTCATTTCAAGTTGTTAGTTCGTTTTAGAAAAAAAATGTGTTTCCTTTTTCAACTCTTTAATTTCAACGATCCGTTGGAGCATGTTCAAGACGAAAAGATTTAAAGAATATTTTAATAAATTTTTTGTTTCTTTGATTTAATTATGTACTTCCTTTGAATATATTTTTTCTATCAGTAACAGAAACTAAAAAAATAGAGGGATTGATCAACTGATTGCTAAATCAACAATATCAGAAAACTATCAAGTCTCATCTTTCTCTTTCTCCAATGCTTCTTTTTGTGACAAAAAAGGGCTCATAATGGATGGATCGTCTCAATCTATGACTTTAACTAAAGAAGACTATAATGACTATCTTCAATGTCAAACATCAAGGCAACAGTCAGCAACTGCTTGCACAATACACTGGTAACTCCTTTCATTATGTCGCATTGTCTTAGTCTCAAGATTAATGGATTCTTGATTCTGGTGCTTCTGGTAACAAAAAATTTTCTCTACTCTTACTACCCCTTCTACTCTCTTTTGTAACTTTGATGAATGAATCAAAGATGATTGTAAAAGTGATATGTATAGCTCATCCTCTGCCTTCCATACCTTCTAAATAAGTCTTTTTTACACCTAAATGTCCATATAATCTTGTTTTCATTATCAAATTAACAAAGAATTTGAAATGCGATGTAACCTTCTTTAATTATTCTGTTCTTGTGTAGGACCGAAGTACTGGACAGGTGATTGGAAAAGGATATATGTCACATCGTTTGTACCTACTCTCCATCCCAAAATCACATGTTGCTTTCACTTAGGTTGTTTCTTCTGAATTGCTCCATAGTCAATTGGGTCATCAAAGTCTCCTAAAATTGCAAAAAATGGTCCCATTTTATCTTTGTTAGAATGTGAGTCGTGTCAGTTTGGTAAGCACACTCGTTCTGCTTTCTCAAAATGCATCAATAATAAGGTCACCTATATGTTTGAAATCGTTCATTCGGATATATGGGGTCCAAGTCGTGTCAATCCTTCTTTAGGATTTCATTATTTTGTTACTTTTATTGATGACTATTCTCGGTGCACGTGGTTATTTTTAATAAAAAAAATAGATCTGAGTTATTATCTATCTTTCAGAAACATTATGTTGTAATTCGCAATCAATTTGGCAATTTCATTAAGAAGTTAATCGGTGATAATGCCCAAGAATACTTCTTTACTTCTTTCTCTTCTTTTACGTCATCCCATGGCATATTGCATTTGTCTTCTTGTGCACATACTCCTCTACAAAATAAAGTTGTTGAGCGAAAGAACAGACATCTAATGGAACAACTCGAACATTGTTTGTTCACAATCATGTCCCTTTTACGTTTTTGGGGTGATGATGTTATTACTGCTTGCTAGTTAATCAATTGCATGCCTTCATCTATTTTGCAGTACTTGAATCCTCACTCAATCCTTTATCGGATAAAATTTTTATTTCCTTCTCCTCCACGTGTATTTGGTTGCACTTATTTTGTTCAAAACCTTACCCCGGAAAAAATAAACTTCATCACAAGGCTTTTAAATGTGTCTTTCTTGGGTATTCTCCTCTACAAAAAGGTTACAAAAGTTTTGATCCCTCTTCCAAATAAGTACTTTGATCTCTGCAGATGTTACTTTTTGAGACTTTTTCATATTTTTCTCCTAATACGAAAAATCAAAAGGCCATAGCAATCCTTCCCGCTCCAACTATTTCAACCCCCATCTCCACTTCCAACTCTTAAGGTTTGTTCCTGACGACCTCAACATCCTATTGAACTTGCTAATTCAATTGGTATTTCTAACTCAGATATAGGTGCACAAAGCAATCTTGGTGACTCATTACCTGCTCCAACAATGTCTTTTACTTCGGTCGAGCACTTATCTGATAATCTTTCTACTACTCTTGCAAAGGTACAAGTATGACTGTCAATCAAACTCCCGTTTATTCTTATTTAAGTTTCATTGTTTGTCACCTTCATATCATGCCTTCTTTATTAGCTTATCATCGGTTAAAGTTCTAAGACTGTGAGAAGCATTGGTTCATCCAGGTTGACGTCAAGCTATGATTGAAGAGATGATTGTTTTGCATGATAATGGTACTTGGGAGCTTGTTCCTTTACCTGAAGGCAAAATCACAATTAGTTGTCGTTGGATATTCATAGTTAAGGTAGGTTCGGATGGAGCTATTGATCGTCTCAAAGCAAGACTGGTTACTAAGGGACACACTCAGATTTATGGCATCGATTATGGAGATACTTTCTCACCAGTTGCCAAGATGACTTTTGTTCGTCTTCTCATCTCTATGGAAACAATGAATCATTGGCCCATTTGCTAAAGAGGTAGATATCAGGGGGAGTCTAGACTAGTTTGTAAACTTCGTCGATCCCTTTATGGTCTCAAGCAGCCTCCCAGAGCATGGTTTGGTTGATTTCGAGCTATTTTCCAACAATTTGGAATGATTCGAACATAAGAGAATCACTCTTATACTATAGGCATTCATCTAATGACAAACATATCTTTTAATTGTTTGTGTTGATGATATTGTTATTACAGGAGATGATTAGGAGGTATTGTTCAACTCAAACAACACTTCTCAAGTCACTTTCATACCAAGGATTTGGGCAAGTTGAAATACTTTCTGGGCATTGAAGTGGCACAATTTGTCCATGGTATTGCTATTTCTTAAAGGAAATATGTCTTACACATTTTGAAAGATGCTGGTAGGTTGGATTGCAAACATGTGGGCAGTCTAATATATCCACTACTAAGCTTATTCCAGGACTAGGAAAGCCTCTAAAAGATCATAGCAAATATCGGAGACTTGTTTTCAAACTCAACTATCTTATGATAACACGACCATACATCACACTTATTGTTAGTGTAGTTAGCTAATTTTCGCAAGCACCTCGTGATAGTCACTGGAATGCAGTGATTCACATGCCTCAATATATCAAAAGCTCTCCGGGACAAGGTTTATTGTATGAAGATAAGGGACACACCAACATTGTTAGATATTCTGATACAAATTAGGCAGGTTATTGTGTTCTAATTAGAGGCAATCTAATATCTTGGAAAAGTAAAAAGCAAGATGTCGTAGCTAGATTAAGCGCAAAAGCGGAGTATTAAGCTATGCCACTAGCTACATGTGAGGCTATATGGTTGAGACAACTTCTCCAAGAATTGAAGATATGAGGAGTTGAATCGATGACATTGATTTGTGATAACCAGGTTGCATTACATATCGCTTTCAATGCAGTGTTCCATGAAAGAACAAAGCACATTGAGATAAATTGTCACTTCATTCGAGAGAAGACTGAGTCTAGATATGTCACCACAAGTTTTGTCAACTTAAAAGATCAACTAGTACATATTTTTACACAATCACTCCAAGCATTTAAAATTGACGATATATGTGGCAATTTAGGAGCATATGACATGTACGCTTCAGCTTGACGGGGGTGTTATTATGGTATATTTGGATAGTATAGATATAAGAATATTTAAATAAGGTATGATTAGATAGACTAGATATGAGAATATTTTTCTAATCCTTTTAATTAAGTAGTTACGATATTATGTAATATTTTATTAGCTTCTTTCCTTACTTACATTATCTATAACAACTATTTAATACCATCAACATGAGGGAATGATCAATCTATTCAATTTTCAATATCTTTTCTTCTTCTATATTGGGGTCCCCAAAATTAAAATTGCTCAAGCACCAGATGCTAAGCACTGGGCGTGAATGGGGTGTTAAAGAATGACAAAAGTCTCACATCGGTAGTTAATGAGATGGGTGGAATCCTTATAAGGCTTGAACAGTCATCCTTTCTTTGAGCTAGTTTTTGGGGTGTGAGTTAGGCCTAAGACCTAATTTCACAACATCAATTTCTAAAAAATATTTTCAGTTACAAAATTTTATATTTTCACTCCGCCCTTCCCTCAACCCCGATCATCCCTCCACCCCCCTCCTAAAAAATTAAATTTGTTTTATTTTTAATTTCAAAATTTTATTTTTTCACCTCGATTTTGGATCCCCGCCCCCCACCCCACCGCAAAAAAAAATAGATTTTGTTTCTAAAAAATATTTTCAACTTTAAAATTTCATTTCTTCACCCCTACCCTCGACCCCACCCCACCAAAAAAATTAAAGTTATTTTTAAAAATATTTTCAACTTCAAAAAAAAAATCACTCTTACCCTCGATCCTCCCCCCCCCCCCCTCCCGTAATACTCCAAAAGTCTAAGACATGTTCTAGAGCTTAACATGAATGTTTGAAGGTTGTTCACTTTTTTGAGGTCCAAAATAATGTATATAGGTCATATTTGAAGTTTAGAAACCAAAACGTCAAGAAACGTTCATGACATCCGAAAACTAGTTCAATGAGGTGCTAATGTGTCTTAGCCTATTTGACTAAGTTTTAGGAGTCGAAAAATGATGAATTTTGGTGAAAGGGTGTCTAACATGTATTAGAGTTAGTTCAAGTTGAAACGTGCGTACGACTCCCCAAGGACCAACCAAGGGCCCTTGAGGAGGACCCTTGCAACTTGGGGCAAAAGCTGCCCAAGGCAGTGTCCACCAACGGATCGCGGTCCAATAGACGGGGCGTTGATTGCCTCCATCGATGGAGACTTAGAATATTTGGCAAAGACTAAATTTTAACCAGTCTCTGACTAAAACTATGGACCAACAGGACGAAGGGTCCTGTGATCGTGGATTGACAAATGAGGCGTCAACGTGGTATCTTCTGTGAGACCACTAGTTTTGTTGCTCGATTTTAAGTGAGTTAAATTAATTAATTAGGTGGTTATTTGATTAGTTAGGGGTTAAGGGAGGTCTAATTAAGTTAATTAACAACCTATATAAAGAACCTAACCTAATTAAACTAACTTAAGCCCTCATAAATCCCAAAACACAAATTATCTTCCTTTTCTTTTCTTTCTCTCTCCCAATTTGAAGAACACCATAGAAGTCAAGGTCAAGGGGTTTTAGGGCTGCTAAAGACCAAAGTTTCTCCATCAAACTTCATCAATCAACAAGGTATGAGATTCCTTTCACCTTTGGGACTTCTTTTCCCAAAGGGTTCCATCAAATTGATTTCAAAAGTATAAAATTCAAGTGGGTTTTCATCCAATACGAAATAGATCTAGTTAAAAAAAATTTCAAAGTGTTTTGTGGTTTTTCGAGTTGAGGAGGTGGAGTTGTCTCGTTCAAACTCGTAGTTCCGGTTCGCTGCCCAGAACCAGGTAAATTTTTTCTTAGCCTTGTTTTATTTAATTCCTAGCTCTTTTATGCTTTTTTTTGTTTATTATATATGCTTAGCTTTGTTTTAGTAGTCATATGTTAGATTTTGGTTTGATCTTTTAGTAGTTAATAATGTTTATTTTGTAACTACTGTTTTACTTATTTTCCGAGATGTTATTCCAATAATCTTCCAATTTCATGTCTTTGTTTCTTCATGTTTCACTTATGTGTTTCTTGACTAAAATGTAGGCTTTCTAGTTAGTAATAAATTAGGATTTATTGAGCTAGTTTTTCTTTATATACATATATCTGATTATAGCCTTAAACATAGGAATTGTCCCTTTTTTTGTATAAATCGTGTTAGTATTGCTGCTAATGCTTTATCATTTCGTATTAATGAGGATGGTCATTTGTTAATGTTCATGTACCTTTAAAATTACTAGTTGCTCTTTTATTGAGAATACATATTTGTATTGTTACTTATCAATTCTCTGCTATAATACACTTCTGTAGTGCATATCTTAAAATATTTAACTTAACGCATAGCAATTTGTCTATTATCTTAGGAGTGGATTTAAGCTCTGTGATTGAATTTTAGATTATTATGTGTCTATTTGATAAGTGTGGTTAAAGTTGTAGGGTTTGGTATATCCATATTTATCTTCCTTTGAAAAATTCCATGCCCATTTGAAGTGGTTCAACTATGAGATTTGACATGCTATTGTCACTAAGCTAGATGATTTGAATATTTTTGAAAATTCTTCAATCAGTTGCTAATTTTTATTTCATTCTGTGCATGTACACCCGTCTTAACTAAATCCATCCGGACTCCCTTCTCTTTCATTATTCCTCTTCTTGAGTCAATCTTCTTCGGAGTTGTGAAAGGAAGTCATGTTATTGGGTTAAACACTCAAAAATCAGCAGCAACAACATTTCCAAAGAGCTAAAACGGAGAGCAAAATTGGATCCATTTTTGCAGCAGTTTCAGCAGTCCCCTAAGGGCTGAAAATTGCACTTTTTTGGCTTAAAAGTTCGGAAATTGCACCAGTAACAGCAATTTGCAGCAGCCAAATAAAGGCTAAAAGTTTGGGCGAAAATTCTATCCCTCATCTTGTTTATTATCGTGTTGTTTAGTTTAGTTTCTCTTTATCTCTTATTATTGTGTGTTGTGTTTGTTAATTGTTTATTTATTGTTATTAACTTAGATGAATCCTTTGGAGGTTTTCAAATGGTTATTCTATTTCGTTAATTGTCTACTTTAAATTTTTGAAACTTATTTTTTTTTGTTTTTTTTGTTAAAATAGCTTAACCTTATTAGAATATCTTGAGAACTTTTTTTTTTATGTTCTTTCATAATTGTTAAAAAGCTTTGAATCCATGTTTACGAGTTTGAACTAACTATTTAGTTCAAATTTTTAAATAGGATAAAATTGTTAAGTTTCTTAAACTAAAATAGTATTTAATTTAACTTATAACTTGGTATGAATGACTTGAGGATCTTTAATATCATTTCATAGTTGTTGCACAAAGTCTTGTGATCCATGTTTATGTGTTGAATTATTTGTATGATTCAAAATATGACTATGGATAAAAGTTTTAAATCTTAGGATTATTTTGAGATCTTGCATAGTATCAAGAGATTATTATCTAAGTTTTCAACAAGAATTTTTTTTTTGAGTAGTTTGAAATAAATAAATAAGATTTTTTTAAGCATTCACATGTTTTTTTTTTCTTAAAATTAGCCAACTTTGAAATTCGTCGGTCAACCGCGTGTTAGCGGATTTTCTAAGGTGCCTAAACCCTTCCTTAGAGAATTATTTGAACCCTTACCCAAAACTCTGATTTTATGTTTTCTTTTAAACTTCCTTTTTTTATTTTATTTAGTTGGTTTTCTTAATTTTTCCTAAAAGATTAAGTGGCGACTTCCTAAAATTAAACATTTTCCATAATTGGCCAAAGTTGCGAAATCGGCTTCGAAACCCTTTAGTTTTCGAAATCGGGTCGTAACAGTTTTCTTTAAACTTGTTAAAGTAAGTACATGATTTCTTGTTTAACAATCATGAATTGTGTAATTCTTAGTATGGGTAACTAAATCCACAACTAAGGTTGTGGGAACCATGGATAAATAACAAGGTAAAACTAGCTAAATAACAATTCTAGAATAGGGTCTTGCATGTATTGATAATTCTTTTGTTTAAAAGTCTTTTTAACGAGTGCACACGTTAGAACTTGCCCTATTTCTACTTGTCGGACCAAGGAGGTAGTTGATAAGAAAAGAATTATCAACATATATTTAGTATACACTATCTAATAGGCTAGTTTCAATTGGTGCAAAGTAGTAACTTGCCCATATATTGAATATGATGCTTAATATGAGGTAAAGGTAAGGTTAAGTAAAGTAGACACACGTAGCCAGATCAAGATACGGAGTGAAATTCTCTAGTTGTCGGACCAAGGAATTAGGGATACATAACTTACCACTTTGCATGCAAGATACTAGGAAAGAATTGTTATAGCTAGGATTACCGCGTTATGAACCTACGGAAAACACTTACACCCTAGTTTCTCTCATCACTTGATAAACACTAAAGTTATAAACTGGCTATTTATCTTACTTAGAAATAATTAAACATTTTTGTTACACAAAAATTAATTATTTTCGAAAAGGATTTGACTAAATAGACGTAATCGTAGATTGAAGTTAAGTCTAAACCATTTTCCTCGTGGGATCGACCCCAACCTAACAGTTGAGTTCTTTACTTGATACAACCGCTTATACTTCTTTAGGAAAGTATAATTTAAATATATCAAATTTTGGGAAGTATAAGTGGTCGTATCAGCTCATTTGATCTATGTCGGTTAAGGTAAGATGTTCCCAAAAGGTAAAATTAACTAAAGGAATGAACTCTAACTAGGATGAACTAAGGGGTTTAGCGTAGTCTAGGTAGGGGTATGGGACTCTACCTAAACATTGCACTAGTTAGCCTTGAGGGAAGTCTGAGGAGGTTGTTCTTATATATGCATATGCTTATAATGGTACATGATATGTATATGATGATCTTGCACATTGATGATACTATATGATGATTGATTTCACTTATGAATATGTGTTTGGTCCCTATTGCTAAAGTATGATGATATGTACTATTAATGATATGTTATGTGAAGTTGGACATTGGTTATGGTTCTTGTTGAGTTTACTTGATTGGGTAAGGTTATGGGGCTTTGCTTGATCATTGCACTAGTTGACTTAATGAGGGTTCATAAGTAATTGTGTTGCTTTGGTTACGATGTATTGAACTCTTATCCATGCTTGTTGATGTAATAGCTGGATGGTAGAGTTGTCTTGATTATGTGCTCAATTATATGATATGCATGTTGACTTGACTAGACTTAGTATTGTTGGTCTTGTGATGTACATGATCTTGACTTAATGAATATATTTTATTGATTGGTATGGTCTTCTTGAATGTGCATAGGTATTTCAAAGTAAATTGCATACTTTAATGAAATGTCCTTTTCTAGTTTGATTTTTATAATGTGTGTGCATATGGTCTCATACTTAGTAGAAGTGGTGTACTAACCTCATTTTCTCCCTTTTCCCCAACATTTTAGGTTCCGGTCGTTGAAGGGCTTTTGAGACGACTTTGAAGGAAGACTTGAAATTCTCACTCATCCAAGTTGGGTAGGTCCTCACTTTCCGAGGGCAATGTCACTATCAAGTTTTTGATGTTGTTCTAGTTATAAGACTTTTAGTTCTTTCCTTTTCATTTGAGTACTAAACATTGTATAGCCTATATGTGGCTTTATTGCGTTGATGTATGGATATGCCCAATTGATATACTCTTGTTTTACATGATTATGAGATGAGAAATCCGGTTTTAAGACTATGTTATATCTTATATATATCTATGTGTAATAAAAGTAGAAGACTATGTAATCTTCCTATACGAAGGGTCTATGTATACTCGATATGACTATATTATGTGTATGTGAGAGGTCTATGTAAACCTCAAGATAAATATAGAAAAGTTTTAAATTTTCCGCATTTTGACCAATGTCAGTAATGATGTATTTGAGGAAGACGACGCCGGTTACGTCTAGTGGGTGCTCCCCGGATGTGACACTACTAGCCCCTCAAAAAATAAGTTTGTTTTTCAAAAATATTTCGACTTCAAATTTTGATTTTTTTCAACCCCACCACACCTTCCAAAATAAATTTTCAGTTTGTTTTTAAAAAATATTTTTTAACTTCTTTATTTTTTTCAATCCTAGCTTGGATTGGAGACACATGTAATAATTTAGAATTAATGGTTGTGTGACGAAACTTATTTTACTCCTAATATTAAAAAAAAAAAAAAGGTCAGATCACAATTTAAAAAGGTAAAAAATCAATAAGAAATTACTCAAGTAATGAAGAAAAGAAATTATTTTAAATATATTTATGAAAAATATAATGTATCTAGAATTGTTGTATTGCAAAAATATTTAAGAAATAAATATATGGAATAGTCAGGAATTTGTTTTAATCGATTAAATCTCGACCATGAATTCTAAACAATGACATATGTCAAACTTGGAGAAAATGGAGAGAAGAGAAAAGGAGAGGAGCCGGATCCATTTTCTTTCCTACCAAACACACCCAAAAAATCCCTCAATCAATGGGTAACAAAACAACGATACACATATTTTTTTGGCATAATACATAAATGTGCCCTTTAACTTAACTTCAAATCACAGTTATGCCCTTCAACTTTGGATGTGCACAAATAGACACTTAAACTTGTATAAAGTTAAACAAATAAACACATATGTCCTACATGTCATCTTACATATCATTTTTTGTCCTACGTGGTGTCCTACGTGTACTGTATCATGTAGGACTCATGTGTTTATTTATTTAAAAGTTGGATAATTAAAATGTTTGTTTGTGGCTTTATGCATTGTGAAAGTTGGAGGTCAAAGTTAAAATTTGAAATCAAGTTTAGGGTCCAATATATGTATTATGCCTATTTTTTTGGTGTCTTCTCAAATAAATAAAAACAGGGTGACCAGCACACCTCTTTTCAACAATCGAACAGCATCAAACTATCCTTAGCATGTAGATTTTCAAAATAAAACCATTATTTATGTCAAATGATATTGATAAACCGTGTTACCAGGTTAAGAACAAACAGCTGACAACTTTAAGGATATTGAACAGAACACAACAGGCTACACCTGCCAAATGAGCTCATGGCGATTTCCATAAAAAGCAACCTAGGAGATTTTTGTGTACAATAAAAATTGAAGGACCAATTATTTACAGCAGTACAGAACATATACCACAACAGGAGAAATTCAGAGGTCATCCTTCAAGCTATGCTTAATCCTTTGGACATTAATTGATAGTTGTTGCTTATGGTCATCTATATCCTTCAAAACTGAGTAAAGATTTGCACGATAAACTTCACATTTCTGAGTGGCACAATCCAGTTGATAAGAAAGCTCTTGGATCTTTGTATCCATGTCATCCTACAGTAATATGCATATAATTTATCGTCTAAATAACCAAAGATCACAGAAAATAACCAAACCTTCCATCAACAATATCAGTTCTGTAACAGACATGCAAAAGTTTCTTTGCAGCTCGAAAGTTCAAAATTTAAATTATACAAAGGAGAATAGGGAGGGAATCACAAGTTAGGGAGTCGGAACTCCCGCTTACAACATAGAAGTGCAGATAGTCATGATTCAACATTAGAGCAAATTCAATGCCTACAACTGGGGAGAGTGCAAACAATTGTTTCAGCATTGTTCGACCAAATTATAATAACCAATAGATGTTGATACTGAGGTATGAAAACAGATCCCTCAATGCACCAAATAGAATATGTAAAACCATGTTTCTATCCAACAACTTTGAATTCTATTTCCACCCAGTTTCTATGGGTGCACCAAAGAAAATTAAGCGACCGGAGAGTACTCCTAAGCTTAGTATAACTCGATTCTACCCCCTTAGAAGTTCTTCTGATTCTCTATCCATACAACTCACATCAAAGCAAGAGGAATCATGTTACGTGCCCTAAGTCTTCTCCTGCTCCACCAACAAAACATCAATTTTTTCACCATTTTTGGCATTAACCAAGAGTTAATTAAACCTCTTAAACATATCCCACCATAACATCATGGTAAAATCACAATGTAGAATAAGATAATTGACATCCTCGCCCTCTTTCGTGCACATGAAACATCAAGTGATGCAAACAATCTTCCGCTTTCTCAAATTTTTCCGTTGTCAAGATCACCCCCTAGTGACTAGCCAAGAGAAAAGGCAAACCTCATCGGCACCTATAGAGTCCATACTGCATTGTACAAGAATCACCTCCTCCCTAATCAAAAGTTTCTCATAAGAAGATTTAATAAAGAAAACTCTATTATTCCCAAAATCCCACCACAAAGCATCACGATTATTGACCGGAGTAACTAGCCTGAAGTAGGGCACTCAAAATTTGGAACTCATTTACCTCCCAATCATGGAAATCCCTTTTAAATCTAAAATCCCAAAAGTTTTGTCCTCCTTTTGTCCCCCTATTAGATGTACCGTCAAGTTTCATTGACGTGATATTCTGAACAAAATCTAAAAATTATCTTTCAGTAATATCTCCCCACCACCACCTTTATCCCCAGAAACTAACCATCCTTTCATTTCCTGCCTTGAATGATATATTAGCACTAAGTAATCTCATGCCTACAATATATTCCTCCACAAGCCACATCCAATAGGCATATGAACAACTCTAGCTCTCCATCCCACTTCTATTTATCAACTATCACCTCTCTCCAAAAAGCTTGAACCTACATCCCGAATTGCTAAAGCCATTTGCCCAGCAAAGCTTTGCTGAAAACTGATGTCTTTAATGTCGAGACTTGCCATTAAGTCTTCAAATTGTGCCGCATCACCCACTCAACTACAAGCCATCTCAGAATCCCCCCACCCCCACAAAGTGGATGCTAACCAACAATGTAATAGGAGGTGATTTACGTCATGTCTAGATTCTTTGAGGAAGTTACAGATTACTTTATCTTTCAGTTTCTTTTTCCTTTTCTTTTGTGAAGGTAAAGAAATCTTGTAAATAAAATAGCAATAAGGATGTGTTGTTAATCTGCACAGATGCAGCAAAAAAGTGCATTAGCGAAAGAATATCTCATCTAATGTTGTATACTTGTAGGGACTCTTAACATCTCTAGAAAACAAAATCATACAATTAGATTTATCTTCTGGATAGAAGAAGCATTGTCCTCAAAGCATATTGTATTTCTTTGAGTCCAGACAACTTTATCATATTACCTCATTAAACAATTTAAGGTTAAGGAAAAAGTACATAGACATGAGAAATGCAGCCAAAAGAGAGAACCATGTGACTGGTAGTTCGACAAAAATTTAAAAAGGACTAACCTCAGAAAGTGGACATGCGAGACTTCTTTGTTCATCCTCACTGTTGTAATTTGCATGGACCCCATTTCTAGTCAAGTTTTCTCGACAATGTCCATTTACTATAGATATCCTCCCATCATGCTTTACTGCTAGGAAAATCTTCTTTGAAGCCTCCTCCAGAGCAGCCATTGCCACAGTATAAGAATCAACAGTCTCTGCCCCTTCCTCCACAAACTTAAATGCTTCATGTCTCAGCATATTATATCGAACAGTATGTGATTCCAAATAATAATTGATTACATCAGCAACGCGGTCTTCCAATGCAACACTGCTCTTTGCACTTCGGCTCCATCGTTTGAGGATGTAATGAGAAGGAAGAGTCAGAACATTTGTCACTCTGAACACTGCTAAAACGTGGCGACAAAGAAGTCCTGAGAACTCAAACATCTGGCAGCTACAAGTAGCTTTCATTTCTAAAACATTAAATCTTACATAGTAAGCACTGTGGTCATCCCCAAATTTAGCAACTTGATAAGTGGTAACTAGTCCATCATCCTCAACTTTGTTCGCCATGAAAGTCAGAGTGGCAACCAACTCCTCCTGAAATCTCATAAATAACTTTTTCGTGTAAACCTCGGATGCTTGCTTCTCCATTGGAGAAGGGGTCTTCAAAACTGGAAATGTACTCATTGTATCATAATCAGCTTTGACTTCTTTTTCAGTACGGCTCTCCACAGCTTTCTCATACAATTTGAAGAACTGATTTAGATTAGTTGACGCATTCACATAACCATCAAAATACGAGTTCATGCTATCACTACGCTGAGTTATGGACATTTCTGCAAAAAAAGCATCACGGAGATATACTTGCACCCATTGTGTGCGATCTAAGTATATCACTTGAAGCCAATCATGATCCCTCAGCTCATACTTGTCAACAAGAGAAAGCCAACAGGATTCAAATTCCTCAGTAGACTCTGTCAAATTGACACATTTGTGGAAGTCTGCTTCAAAATTTGGGTGCTCAAGGAAGACATGTGACAACTTCTCCTGGCATTTCTTGAAGATGTGCCATTTGCAGAAACGGTGACGGGTCTCAGGGAAAACCTGCATGATGGCAGACCTAATTACAGCATCATGGTCTGTTGTCATTGACAAGGGGGGTTGACCAGACATAGCTGCAAGCCATGTCTTAAAAAGCCATATGAATGAGGCTTCGGATTCATTTATTAGGAAAGCACATCCAAAGAGAACAGGTTGTCCATGATGATTTACTCCAGTAAAGGGTGCAAAGGGTAACCGGTACCTATTTGACCTATAAGTTGTATCAAATGTAATAGTATCACCAAAATAGTTATAATTTGCTCTTGCCTTAGAGTCAGCCCAGAAGACATTCCCAGAGCACTGATCCTCATCACCCTGAACTGCATAGAAGAATCCAGCATTCTGGATATTCATTTGTTTCAGGTAGTCTAAGAGGAGCTGTATGTCTCCTTCCATGCTCCTTTGGCGGTTGTTCCGCATGTAATTACGACAATCTACCTCTGTGAAACCAACTTTGCTGATACCACCATACTCTTTAATGAGGGCAGACATAATCCTGCGGGGACCCATACCAGCAGCCTGCAAGGTATCTATTAGGGTTTTGGCAGGACCAGAAATTTGACGATGGGAGCGGAGACAGTGGACCTGATCAGGGGGAACCAGCTCGTGATTGTGCTCCTTGACAAAGTTAGAGACCACCCACATACCAGAGTCCTGTATCTTGACAGAGAGAGCGGCCTTGCAGCCAACCCGGGTGACAGTACGCGGTCGCTTAATTTCTCTATCCTTGGTACGTTTCTCATTCAAATTGCGGAATCCTTCTTTGGCACAGACAAACGACCTCTGAATGATGGCTCCATCCTTCCTGGACCGACGGGAGGAGCTGACGCGGGTGCTGAAGCCAACACGGCGTGCGTAGGAGTTATAAAACGCCTTGGCAGCCTCCTCAGATTCAAATTCCATGCCCTCATATGGTTCAAGGTCGAGGTCCCCTTGAGGAGAGTAACTTCGAACTGTTGCAACATTTCCATCAATAACAAGAGAACAGTTGGCAACATTCCCCTCGTCAAGAACATCATCTCCATCCCCGTCCTCGCTCCCACCTCCACCTCCTAAGCCTATATCAAACTCGATTACCTCATTATCCATGTTTTCTTAGGGAGACGAGAAGTTCGCTTTCCAGTTACACCTTATATATATGCATAGAATCGCAGGGGTACTGTGTTCTTATGGCCTAAGACATGGAGTCTGTGTTAGTAATTAACACAGAGGAAAGAAAAATGGATACCGCAGTTCCGGCTACTATCTTGACGGTGAAAATTTTAGGGTTGGGGCAAAATGTTAGGCGAAGAAAAGGAATCCCTAGAAAATCCGGTCGCATAGCAGCAAACCACTAATTTCACTCAAAGAGAGGAGAAGAAAAGAAGAACCACGAACGAACGAAATTAGCTATGCGGATGAGTAAGGGTCTTCTGTTCCGCTCACTTTCCCAGCTCCTGCCCGACAAAAATAGTCGGAGCAGGTCTAAAATTATTCTTTAACCTTTTACACCGCCTATGTGGTAGCTTAGAATTCAGAAATTTCTTTTTATGTTGTTCTTTTGTACTATATGTTTTTCACCCCTATTTTTCTTTTATCTTTAAATTTATGTTTCGAATTCTTGTGTTCATTCTGATTGTTGTATTTCTTCAGGAATTATCTATAAAACCTAAATAAATCATATTAGTTGTTGTTTTTTTTCGACAAATTTCATCCTTGATTTCTGTGAAAGTCTCAAATTTCTTCAAAGGCTACTTTGAATTTTCACCAAATAAATAGTGAAACAAAATTATAATTTACTTGTTTACTTTTAGGACTGTTGAGACTAATTATAGTTAGATTTACTTTGTTAATCATTCATGGTTCTCATAAACCTAGTTGTCGATTTAGTTATTCATGCATAGAAGAACACAATTCATAGTGGATAAACAATAAATCATGAACTTACTTTGACAAATTCAAAGAAGATCCAGAAATTCAACTTGAAACAACAAGAAATCACTTAAAACCAAATCCGAAATTTGAATTAATGCCAAAGTTACAAAAACCCAATCTCCAGTCCAGGCTTAGCATCTTTTTTTTCTCCTCCAGCTGGCATCTTCTCTGAATCAATCGATGGGCCAACAGCACGGTCCGTCGATGCCTTCGGTTGTTCCATACTTAGACTTCCTTCAACTTCGGGTACTAGACTATCTCTAATCCAATCAACGATTCAACAGGATTATTCCGTAGCCCCACACTAGGTCAAATTTCTCCAAATGCCTGAACTTTCAGTCGATTGTCACCATCTACGGTCCGTCGATGGAACAACAGGCCGTCGATGACCTTCGTGGGTCACCTTTGCAATAAATCTCAACTACATTCTGCATTTTGATTTTAGACATCTTTCCTGCAAAACAAATATAAAAACATGTTAAAACTACTACAAAAAGGCTCTAGAGACACACCAATCTTAAGGAAAAAGCATTGAAAGTACCGTGAAACCACGGTACATCAATTATTCATATGTTCCCTGATACACTATCCGTTATTTTAGATTTTTCAATTACTTTAACCATTTGTTATATGGTCTCAATTGCACAAATCAATTGTTGTATGAGTTTTGTCAAGGAGTAAGATCAACCGGTTTATTGACCCACTCATTCATTAGTCCAACCATTTCAACTCGTTAATTATTGGGTAGATATTTAATTCGCATTGACTCGTGAAAAATCTTATTCATATCATATAAAAAAAATTCAATTATATATATATATATATATATATATATATATATATATATATATATATATATATATATATATATATATATATATATATATATATATATATATATATATATATATATATATATATATATATATATATATATATATAGAGCCATAATTAAAAATAATTTTATTATGTACTAAAATAGTTTCAGAGAATAAAAAAATTAAGATTAATGAAAATCGGATTGAATTAAATATTAAGCAAACGTATACTGCTTACTTACTTCTCATATGTATAGTTTGCAATAATTACCACTCGCGACTAACATTATACATTAATTACGTGGGTCGCCTTCGAGTTTGTATAATTAGTCACGTTTTTATATATATAATTCGCCAGAATATACAAATACATATGTATAATATACAATTATCTAACATATATATAATTCACCTCTCCCGCTCTCTGCCCCTCTCTCGCTCGCTGCTCTCCTTGCTCTCCCAATCTTGTTTGCTATATATACAAATGCATATGTATAATATACAATAATTCTAACTGATATACATATACAATTCACCTTTCTCCCACTCTCTGCCCTCTCTCTCTCTTGCCTCTCTTCCAATCTCACTCGCCTATCTCCTCCCTCTCCCAATCTCGCCTTCCATATATATAAATACATATGTGTAATATACAATTATCTAACCGATATACGTATACAATTCACCTCTTTCTTACTCTTTTCCCTCTTTCGCTCGCCTTTCTCCTCTTTCTCCAGTCTTGCTCCCTCTTTCCTCCCAATAATATGTAGCTACGAATTGTAATTATCAAATTATTTTTATGTAGAGTAATTAGGATATTTTTAAGTGGCTACATGTGAAAGTTGATGTCCACTTGTTTTAACTGCCTTATAAGAGTTAATATGAAGTCTATTGACATTTCATTGAAACCATAGACAACTAACACTTTAAAGATCGAAGCATTAATAATTTGAAAAGTAGATTTCTACAAATAAGTTTTGTTTCAAGTGGGTATAAGCAAAAGATCGCCTATATATTGTGGAGTAGAAATATGAACTTTCAGGGGATTTGGTGTAGTTTTCTTTAGGTGTTTTTGAATGAATTTAATGTTTGGATTCAACGAGTAAATAAAAGTCTGTTTTTTTGTATAATATTGTATATGAGTGTATAGTTTCAAATAATATTGAGGGTATAATAGCATATATCAAGTTTTAAAACATTTTTTTATGAATATTTTTGTATTATTGTATATCGGATGTATAACATTGTATACCAAATTGTATTTTCACCTAAAAAATTGTAATGTAAGTTTTGGGCAATAGTTCTGTAATATAAATTAGGTAATTATAATTGGAAAACTTTCAAAAACAATAAATATTAGGCCTAAAATAGAACGATCCATAGCCACGGTTTCATTAATTAAAATTTGCAGCTACACTTTTGGTTTGCTACACATTGATATTCTTTTATTTTTCACAGATTTGAAGGAAATAAAAACTAATTTCTATCAAAATGAACAAATATTAGGAGGAGGAATAAGCGAGATCAAGAGAGAGAAGAGAGAGGCACACGAGATCGAGAGAGGGAGGAGAGAAGATTGTGTTTTGTATTTATTTTATCCATTGTAGAGTTGAAATATAAAAGGTTCAATCAATATTTTTATGACCATCATTATGCATGATTTGATATAATTAAAAAAACATATTATATTTAAACGAACAATATAAGTAACCATCCAAACAAGTTCATTAAAATTGATTAACTACTTGAATTATTAAGCTTATTAGTCAATAATGATTCACATCTTGCAATCTGTCCTCTGTAACTAATTTTTTTAAAAAGGTTAAAATTAGAGAAGAAAAGTAATTTGTATATTCTCCTCTCCATATTCTTTCGTGTTCTTGACTCGATCATCACACTTTCACTTGTTGCCAAAGCTGAAGTATTCAAGTTGAATCCTTTATTTGTTCATTCACTGGCTATACCATTGATGATGCTTGTTTCTACATGGTTTGATGGATCAGGAGTTGGAAGTTGGGGAAATTTTGTAGCCGCTAGGTTGTTACAAATGCACTTTCTAACAAATAAAACAATATTAGGTTCATAGACGGATCTCAGTTCAAAGCTTCAAAGGAACACCTATGATGTTACATCACCGTTGCAATGACATGAAGGTTTTCTCGATAATTAATTCTCTGAATAACAAATAGTCGATAGCATTTTGAATTTTAATATCTATGCAATGTAACAGTTGGAACGGCAGATAATTTGAGGTTCAGAAAGAGTTCTCATACTCGAGGTGCTGGCGATGTGACAAGATTTTGTACAAAAATTAACAGATTGTGTGGGCTGAAACAACACAGGAGATAAATTAGAAGAAATGACATGACAACTTCTTCTATGTAAAATACATCACTGTCTTGAGCACACTGTGAAACCTATCATTTACCCAACACTGTAAGAAAACACTTGCACTATCAAGCCAAATTAAATATCACATGTGAATTCAACACCTCCATTTTCCAAAGGGTGCCATCTTTTTGCGCCATGCAGGGTAACCACAACAGAGGTCTGGTAAGGATCAATTTTTGAAGGTAAGCTAACTACCTGGAAAAATAAAGTTAGTACATTGAAATTGTAATTTGAAACCAATAAATGTTAAAGACAAACATAACTTTTTCAAAGTGGATTCAGAACAGGTCTCATTCTCATTGCAATTAGGATATTCAAAGTCAACGGGAATAACAATTATTGTAGACAAGGATATATCATACAGTATAATACTAATTACACAAAGGCTAAGACGCAGTTCTCAGTATCTAGTTTTTCTGTCCTATTCTTTTTAATTCACTGAATGAGAAGAAAACTATAATTTTTTTATAACAAGTTGGCATCATAAATAAAAAAACTTTGCTACCAACATATTCAAGCAGTTTATTTTGTTTCACTTTCTTTATTGGATAAATAGGTGAGAAAAATGGCATGCTTGTTTGCTCATAAAACCAAAGTTTCTTTCTTCCCTCAACATAATGAATATTTAACTAGAAGTGTTGAGACCAGTTAAAAAGGCATACATGTTATTATTAGAAAGCAACACGAAATAGCAGTGGTAAATTTATTATGTAATTCACAGATGATATTGTTTCTTATGGTTCATCATATAACAACAATGTTTCAAAAGTATTGAGAACAAACCTTTTTGAGTGGAGCAACACCCCAAGGATTGTCCAACTATTCAGGTTGGCAGAAATAACCAAGCATCCCGTAGGATCAGACTGCACAGGAACTTGACAAAATTTTAAGTACACCCAGAGGTGTTAAAACAAGAAAATAAAAAAGTATTTGGTATTATGTTGTGAATAACAGCTGCAAATAATCAGAACACAACCAGAAAAAATATTTTTCTTACTATCGCAGATAGTAGAATTGCAACTCTCTACTTTTGCATCGCAATGATAAGATTAATCAATACAAAATAGTAAGTCAGTCAATCAATCAACTAAAAAACATAAAAATACTTTGGAAGGAAAGAAAAGACTATTTGTTATTATGTTGTGAATTATAGATGCTGATAATCAGAAACACAATCAGAAAAAATATTTTTATCTGCTATTGCAGATGGTAAAATTGTAAATGTCTACTTTTGCATTGGCAATGATAAGAATAACCATTACAAATTAGTAGATCAGTCAATCAATCAACAGAGCAGCACAAAAATATTTTGGAGATAGTCCAATGCAGTGTTGAGACAAAGAATACAGGATGCATAACAATCCTAATTAGGTACCATCAAAAGTTCTTCGCATATATGATATGTTTAGATAAAAAAATAATCAATGTTTAACCTTACATACATTATGTTAAAATTATATCCAACAGACATCATGTACAACCTCCCAAGTATAGGAGAAACAACAATGTCAAGATTTACCTCTTCACGCAAAAGGCCACGGACTAAAGCATAAATTTCATAGCAATCCTTCTGCACAAATAATTTAACATTGCAAGTTGATTCCCGTGGAGAAAATTTAATACATTGCATTTAAAATCGTCATGCCAGTGGAGAAAGAAAACGTACAGTTTTCTGCACATTGATCTTCACCCAGTTAGTAAGAGGGCCAATATCCACCACCATTGACTTTAAACTTCAAATCCGGGGATGTAAACGGGTTTATTAGTCTTCTAGAAAATAGAAATCAAAATAAATTACCAGGACAGAAGTATAAAGTGCATGATGATTAGAAATAGTCTGTACTCAACAAAATATCAACAATCAAGAAATTGAGGATAATGCCACACCTTAATGTGATTATTCTGTGTTTTTCACAGAAAGAACTAAGAAGTGTTAACAAGATTATTAAAATGAGCATGCAAACTAGTAATCTGCATTTCTTTTACGAAAGTGACCTAGATATCACGTGTAAACAACTAGTCCATTAAGAATCTAGAAAAAATAATCAAAATCTTGACTACTATTTTGATACTTTCACACCAGTAACTTTGACAACATGCTCCATCAGAGATGCCTTTTTTTGCTTCAAACCTTAATTAAGAAAGAGAGGTCAGTGGAAGAAACTAAAGGCCCCATCGGTAGGAGAAGAACTCATTTTCGGGATTTACCAAAAAAATAAAATTAAACAAAATTATTAAAAATGGGTCGGATAACGTATTTAAAAGGAGTTGATTTATGGGTTGGATTAGGTGTTTATGAGTCCGAATATCTTTTCATTTTCATATAAATGTCACGTGGTAAGGTCAAAATGACATAGCAATTCCATGTGGCATTTTAAAAAATGAAAAATGAGTTGGATATGTCCAACATGAAAACTAACGTCCATAAGGGCATATTGGACCAAAAGTTGGACGGCGAGGGCATGAGTGAACCAAACTTTAAATGGAAGGTATATCTAGACCTTTTCGAATAGTTTAGGAGCATATTTGATCCTTTTCCCTAAATAAAATGTATTGTACAAAAATATTTATAAGTATATCCTTTACAATTATGATGAAAAAGATGTAAAAGTGATTTGTATCTTTAAAGTACTTAATGCATACAAAAAATCTCTTTGAATTACTAATACCTAGAAATCCTTGATATTAGTAATGCACTCACCAATACACAATAGAGTAAATGCAAACATTATTTATTGGATAAATTACTTATATACACAACTTTATTTATCTTATTCTCTATTTTTTCCTACTTTTTTGAAATATTCCATAAATCCCTTATTTCTCAGAATTCTTGAAACTTTCAGATACATAAAGTCAATTATCCAAAACCTACGTTTACTACCCCTATTTTCACTCCTCTTTTCTCTCCCTAAATTCACTCCACATTCTTAGAAGTTACAATTTTCAAATTAATTTGATATTCAAAAGGATTCTCTCTCTCAAGTCAATCAATTTCAAACATGTGAATAGGTAGGTTTTTTTCTTCTCCATTATTGTCTTCTTCCATTTTTTTAAAGATTTTTTCTTAATATATACGAGTTCATTTGGTATTGGGGTTACTCAACTAAATTCTTCTAATACTAATATTAGATCTTAGGGTTCATCTGGTCCTCCTCCAAAATGTCGTAGACTTGTTATGACAATGTATTGACAAGGTTTTTACCGTGAATTCGATGAACTACCACAATGCATCAACAATATGATTGCAGTATCAATATGTTGAGAAAAAAAAGGAAAAACAGATCAGATTGTTGGATTTTTTTAAATTTTTTCTTATTCATTTTTTTTGATATATATGGATTCAGATTTTTAATGTATCTACTTATTTTATTTTTTAAAATTAATGTATAATGTTTTCTTTTCAATATTATGATACATTACAATTTTATCACACTCAATATGATGTGTTCAAATTGTATAATCTACTATGTATTAATTGTTGTTATGTATCTGTAGTGTTTAATTTTTTTCAAACTTATTTAAATTAGAAGATTATGTGTTGTACACATTACTCAATAAATACACTTGATACATAAATTTTATTATTCTATTGATAAAGCATTGCATATCAAATTAATGGATAAGATGCAATTTATGGTCTTACACTATGAGATTTATGTAAATTATACTAATTTTATTCATTATTTGAGGAGTTATTGTAATTTTTTGAGATTATTGGTAAAAAAATAATGTTCAATAGTAGCGGGCATTTTTGTATCATATGTGGAGTTGTTGTAATTATGTGAAGTTATTGATACAAAATATTGTTAATTGTTGTATCATTCAAAACATGCACTATTAGAGTCTGTATCATATGCATAAAATTTATTAAAATGTATCAAATACACACATAAGATACATCGCAAGTTACTACTATAATTCATTATTTGTATCAAATACACACATAAGATACATCGCAAGTTACTACTATAATTCATTATTTGTATATTTAAGTGTTGGATAATTTTTAGCCCAATTTTTATATTATGTTTTAGTGGACATTTAGTATCAAATATAAATATCCGTCAAATTTATTAATTTGTATAAAAAATTAGTTACTCTTTTTCATCATTATGTTTCAATTAAACATTAAGATACTTTGTAGTTATAATTATGCATCATATAATTAACTTGACATGTTTCTCATGATGATTCACTTTTTTATAGCTACTTTTGTTGAGTTCCTTAGTAATGAAATCAACATCACTTCAAATGATTTTCGAGCTAATTATCTTCACACACGATTTTAAGCATTATTATGGAGATACGATGCTAAAAAGACTAAGTTACACTATTTTTGCACATGATGTATTAGATACATTATTTATCAAAATTCAACAAAATCATTCATTACGTGTACATTTTATCATATTTACAAATGTTAATAATTTGACAATGTTATTAAATCATCATCAATCATAATTGAACACAAACCTAAACAAATTTATATTTTATAATAGCAACATTTCAATATATTGTATTGAAAATACATAAAAACACAATACATTGAAGTGTCTATACTTGTTATAGTGGAAAATTATAAAGTGAAACATCAACGTATTCTAATAAATAAGTACAAGTCCATCTGTTGTGACCTTCTAGCCCACAGTATCCACAACAATTTATATTTGTTGTTAGCTTTTTATATGCATTTTTCTTCCTCTTGATCGTCCAGGCATCCTCTTGTATCTTGGTGGCAACACAATTTCTTTCAAAATAGACTCGTGAATTGATCAATACATAATTGCAATTACATCAAATAACTTACAAATGCTACGAACTCACGTATCACATAAATATTTACAAGAAAGCACAACAAAACAACAAGATACATACCCATTTATATTGTATGCACTTTAATAATTGTGTCTTATAAATAGAGAAATTGACATAATTCATAAAATTAAATTATTACGACACTCCCCTATAAAATGATATATTTACAACTTACATGAAATGTATCCGATACATTTTTAAAAACACATCAAGAAAATCATATCACAAAATTCAACACGTACAAGGAAAGCTTATGATTATATAATGTGTCTAATAAAAATATATGTAATGTATCAACTTGCAACATATAATGTAGCTTTACGAATTTATTCATATACAAAATAATTCATCACAAACAAATTACTATATATTTTCAAACTTACAACACATGCACTTATAAATTGTACTAAACACACATTGCAATTCAATTACAAACATTAATATATGCAAAACATATACAAGATACAAAATATATAATGCATAAACCTACAACACATAATATAGCAGATGATTTGATACACAACACAGTACTACAATATCACAAACCTTTTTTATCAGATCTTTTAATTCAAAAATTAAAATTATGCTTTATTTTGTATTTTGCCATTACACTCATTAAAATTGTTTTATCCTTATACATTTGCTTCACTTTCACTTTGATATCATTCATATCTAATCTCAGTTTTTCAGACTGCTGAATGACTCGGTAAGATGAAAATATTTATCTTAAATCTTATCAATTTTGAATGGGCATTAATTTTGTAACCTTCATAATTCACCTCATTCACCCAATTTTTTGAGCATCTCAATAAAATTGATATTTATCTCTTTGATCAACAACTTTTTCGAATTTTCTAAGATTATCACTTTTTTTTACATTAATGGTTGTTTAATGAAGAAGATGTAAATTAGAAATTTAATATTTGTAAATTTATTACATATTGGGATATGAACTGATAAGAATCAATTAGGCGTTAATTAAGGAGATTAAAAAAAATAAAAATATATTTAGACGTATTAATTAAGAAAATTAAAATAAGTAAAATAAATTTTATTTGATTTGTTCCTTTTTAAGCTCAATAAAAAGTTATTTAGAATGTATCACATATGTATCCTGACGATAGGTATATATACGACTACCTCATTTTATAAGGGATTTATAAATTAAAAATTAGTAGAAATATGATGTAATTTAGATGTTACACGATTCTTATTATTTATACTTATTTATTTATTATGTTAATAGAATCTACCAAAAAGGCCAAAAGAACGCATTTACACATATGGGCCTGAAGCAAGTGTGATCTTCCTGGTACTCTCTTTCATTTTGCGAACACAAGTGCATTCAGATCCGGGCATGTGTCGGTTCTAGGCGTCGAAGTCGTAGGAGCAGAACGCCATTCTTCCTTTGAGATATCCCACCACGAATAGTTGCCGTTTCTGGATTGCAAAGTTCACATATATTGATGAAGAGGTGAGGCAACATGTCAGCATCTCAAGCGCTAGGCGGTCCTTCCCGCTGTGGCTGGGTACTAGGTCCGTCTCTTGATAAGATCATCAAGAACGTCGCCTGGAGGAAACACTCGCAGCTCGTCGCCGCCTGCAAGTCCGCTCTCGACAAGCTTGATTCCGTAGTTGACGACCCTGTCGATCCAGCTTCCTGCACCCCTCTCTATGGTCTCTCTACTTCTGATGCCGATTTCGTCTTGCAACCCCTCATCATGGCTCTTGATTCTTCCTCTCCTAAAGTTGTTGAACCTGCACTCGATTGCTCCTTCAGGTTGTTCTCCTTGGGCTTGATCCGCTGCGAGATCGACACCCCCACTCCTACCCCCAGCCCCAGCCATAACCCAAGTTCCCACTCCCACATTTTCCGCCTAATAGATTCCGTCTGTAAGTGCGGGGCTCTTGGGGACGAAGCCATCGAGCTAGCTGTACTCAGGGTCTTGCTCTCTGCCATTCGATCTCCCTACGTGCTTGTCAGAGGTGATTGCCTTGTCCATATTGTTAGGTCTTGTTACAATGTCTATCTCGGGGGAATGAATGGCACCAATCAGATCTGTGCCAAGTCCGTTCTTGCTCAGATGATGATAATTGTTTTCACCAGAGTGGAGGAGAATTCCATGATAGTGGACTTCAAGACCGTCTCTGTAGCTGAACTCTTGGAGTTCACGGATAGAAATTTGAACGAGGGAAGCTCCATACAGATCGCCCAGAATTTCCTTAATGAGATTGTGGATGTCAAGTCCAAAGAAGGCATTGCTGAATCAAAGTTGTGTTTGCAGTTGGAGAATGACAACAGTGAAAAGAAGGGTGAGCTCATTGATGGAGAGCCGGGTGAAGGAGCTGATCTGAGTGGTTATAGTAAGATTAGAGAGGATGGGTTCATGCTCTTCAAGAATTTGTGCAAGTTGTCTATGAAGTTTTCATCACAAGAGCACGCAGATGACAATATTTTGTTAAGGGGGAAAGTACTATCATTGGAGCTCCTAAAGGTTATCATGGATAATGCTGGTCCTATTTGGCGCTCAAATGAGAGGTTATTTCATTTCTATTACTACATTTGCTGATTGCTTGTATATTTTTTTTTTAGTACACAGTGGTCTGCCTATTGGACTGCTGATCACATGGCCAGGGAAACTAGTTTTGTGAGTCGAGAAGTTAACCATTGTCACCAGTTTGACAATAATTTTTTCCAATTCCTTAATAATTGGAAATTCTATAGTTTTTTTGTCTACAATGAAAATCTAGTGAATAAATATGATAGTTTGCCTCCCATTGAAGAAAATCTCTAATGGTGTAGAATGTATTTTTGTTCTTACATGAAGGATGAAGGTTGAAAGAAGTAACATAAGGACTGAGTGGTAGAGCTCATGAAGTTAATATTGTCCTAGAGTGGATTATATTTGTACTAGTTTGCCATTAATACCTTACATTTGTACAATTTGACCAGATCTAACTCGTGGGATTACACTGGGTATGTTGTTATTGAAGACTTGGTGTATAGATTGGCTTGAGTACCTACTACCTTCCTCTAACACAACTTTCTAGTAACTCTGCTCACAAAGACTTTGACATATTGGAAGAAATTACCTAGTATTTCTTGTCTTTACCAGGATATAAACTCTAGTCTCCACTTTATTGACCACTATGCAACTCTTTGTCTTTACCATGATTGTCTTATTATCGTATCAAAATCGATATTGTTTCCACTGGAGAAATATTTTCTTAAAGAGTTTATTAATTTATCTAGTATTAATTAGAGAGGTTTTGATGTACTTTTTTATAGGCCTCCCCCATAAGGCAAAAAGACAAAATGCTTGGTTGTTGGTTCTACCTTTTACAATCCTATATTTCTCTTCTACATCCTTCTCCAAAGTGCTTGGTTGTTGGTGTCAAGTTTTCAAATCCATTTCCCTATCAGGGCCTTGTGAAAAAACCACATCTTTTGCCCATAAGTTCCTCATCTTCATTTTTTTGATGAGGTTAAAGTATTTTCATTCATAAACATGGCCAAAATGGCCGTCTACAAAGGTTATATCAACATATCAAGACTTCACAAAATATGATACTCTACAAACTCTAAAACAATAAGTAACTTTCTATTTACACCAAAACAAAATAAGAGATCGGAGACTACTCAACTGCAAGAAACTTGATTCTACACCTGGCCACCTGCATAGCTCTCCTATTTCTCTCTCCAAATTACCCACATTAATGCAATCGAAACCACATTTAGGCCCTTTGTCTTTCACAGTTCTTGGCATCACCCAAGGAGTGCAAAGCCATCTAAGTATATCCCACCATAATCTCATGGTAAGCCCTCAAGTTTCTCATCTTTGTAAGAGATATCGTTACCGTCCAATTCATAAAGGTGGGATTTTCTCATTAGATTCACTTTCTCACTAAAATCCTTTGTATGATCTAATATTTGTGTTACATAGTAGGGAAAGAGTCAAGTGACACTCAATATGTATGGATAATCGGCAAAGTAATCATCTAATAGTATTATGCCCTTGGTCAGTTAAACATTTTTGCACCAACTTGCTAACCTTTTTTTAGAAGTCATACAAATATTTTTATGACTTTGATGATACAATAAACTAAAAAAAGTAAGAATTTTTTTTTGTGGGGCAGAAGAACAACTCAAATATCTGAGAGTAATATAATATTGGTCCTGTTTGAAGAAATCTCTGGGTTGCATATTTATTGGAGAAAGAGTTTTCTTTATCCCATTAATGAAGTACACAACATGGAGGCACTAAATATATTCCTAGGTGGATAAGTTGGGGCTCTCCTAACTACATACCTTGGGATGCCTTTGGGTGCTAAATTAATGTCTTATAGAGATCTGGAGTAGTGTAATAGAAAAGTGTGAGAAGAAACTGAATGACAATACTTGTTTGTTGGAGGAAGATTTACTCTAATTAACTAAGTCATAGATGCTATGCCTACTTACATGATGTCTTTATTTCCCATTCCAATAGGGGTCATAGGTCACAAATAGATTGGACTGAATCAGAAGGAAGTTCTTATGGCAAGGAACAAGGACAAAAAGGGTTACAATATGGTTAAGTGGAATGATCTGATAATAGAAAAAAGGTATGGGCGTTTGGATATTAAAATTTTGCAGAATCATAGCAAGGCCCTCAAAATTAAATGGTTGTGGAAATATGTTAACGGCAAACATCCATTATGGAGAAAAGTCATCAAAGCCAAGTATGAAGAAGAGAATAGGTGGATGACGAAGGAAGTATTTTCCCCATATGGAGTGAATTTGTGGAGATCTGTAGGGGCCTTGTGGGATGATTTCAAGATCAAAACCAAGATTTAGGTTAGAAATGGGGAAAAGACAAGCTTTTGGGGAAATGATTGGCATGAGATGGGGATTCTGAGGAATATCTACCCAGATATCCACAACTTAATGTTAAATCAACAAAGAACAACTGCCGTAATGTGGACACCTGATGGGTGGAAAATCAGTTTTAGAAGACAAGTAAATGACTTGGAAATCACAAGAGTTGCAGATTTTCTTAACACTATTCGCCAGTTTAAAGGAACCCAAAAAGGGGAAGATGAGCTTTTGTGGCAGGGAGTGACGGAGGAACCTTCAGGGTAGGCAAAACATATAGATGGTTGAATAGTCACAATCAACATAATGTCAATTGGCCCCATAAAACTATATGGAAAGTGAATATACCCTACAAGGTATCATGTTTTATTTGGCTCCTACCCAAGGAAGCAGTCCTTACATAAGATTATCTTCTGAAAAAGGGAATAATTTTATGTCTGAGATGCGTTTTTTGCAGAGAACAAGCAGAAACTGTTCGACATTTGTACCTTAACTGCAAGACCATATGTCAGCTTTGGAGGCTATTCATAAACCTTAAAGGTTTCTTCTGGACTATGCCACACAAGGTCATAGAGGCCCTTCAAAGTTGGGGTTCGACTGCTTTACAGGTTTTTGCACATTTAGCTTCATGTATTTTCATGTTTGAAGCAACTTTGTTTTTAGTTGTAACCGTTGCATCTTCGTGATGCCTTTCTAATGCAATTTAATTACTTCACCCAAAAAACGAAGTTGGGGTTCTTGCAAGAAGCAGAAGTAGGTGGAGAATCATACCAGCCAACATATGGTGAAGAGAAATGCTAGGTGTTTTGAGAACATAGAAAATAGTATAGAATAGATCAAATTGAATTGTATATTTATTCTATGTTTTAGGTGTAATCAGATTCGGTCTAATGATCTTGTATCTATTATCGATGTGTTAGGCTCATTATAGACATGAGATGGATTTAATTGTAAATATGGCCCAAGTACAACCCATGTACTTTTATGTTTCTATCAATAGACACAAAATTACCAGTTTAAAAAAATAAATAAATAAAGTATTTTCAATATTTTTCATCTAAAAGAAGATTAAAATATTTTATCCATGTTTAATTCTAAAGTGAAGTACTATACTCGTGTAGATATAGGTAAACTTGTATCCAACCCAATTTTACCCATATGAAATATTGACGGGTTGAATTAGTGTCCATTTTATGTCGATTCATTTTTATTTTGCCTAAATTTTACCTAACCCGCCCATTTGCCACCAATATTTCCAGCTATTTTTTTTTGGATATTCTTATGGTTTAACTCTAATTTTACTTCCTCTTATTTCATTTTTCTCCCTTGGTGCAAGTCCTTTTCTCATGCTGCCCCTCTGACTCCCCTCATTTTTCCTCTTGATAAGATCTCATAACTCATTCTTTTAACCTTCCATCTTGATTTTATCTTTAGCAATCTTCTTTCTCTAATTTCTAAGGTTAATTTTTTTTGGAAATATGTAGCTTTGTATTATATCCAAAAAGTACTGCAACCATTATATACTAATGTCTCCTTTTCCACTTGTGAAGTCTATATTGAGTCTAAAACATCAATTACTGATATAGTGTCATTGGAGTATACTTGATTATACTAAAAACATTTCATTAAAATGCAATTTAACTTGATTGTCTGGACATCATTCCCTATGCCCTCGAAACAGTTAGAATTCCTTTCTTTTCAAATAGTCCACCATATACTTGTTAGGATGATTCTCCATATTTTTCTGTGCTTTGCATTCACCCTATTGCCTCCCAATTCTTCAAAGCCTCTGACACCTTCCTGGGATGCCAGTAGATGCCTTTGAGGTTCAAAAAAATCCTCCGTAGTTGTTGGGTATACTTCATTGTAGGAACATATGGTTCATTGTCTCTAATGCTTCCCCACAAAGAAAACAACTAGAGCATAAGGTTATCCCTCTTTTCTTCAAGTTATCTTGAGTCAGAGCAGCTTCTTTGGCCAATAACCATTTGAAGCATGAGATTTCATGAGGTATTTTGCTTCTCCATATTTGTTTTCATGGCCAACTGTATGTTTGTTGGTTTGTTCGATCTATCAACTTATAGGCTGAGTTAATTTTGAATTCCCCTCTTCTATTTCCCTTCCACCACATAACGTCTTCCCCTGTTTGTAGCCCATTAAAAAGCTTCCACAGTGTTGAGAAATTCTACCACTCTTGCTATTTTCCAGTCATTAAATTGTCTTTGGAGAAATTCTGCCACTCTTGTTGTTTCCCGGTCATTAAATTGTCTTCTGACATTGAAGCTCCACCCTTGATTTGTCCATTACTGTGCTATAGTATTGTGCTGTCCCAAAACTATATTGTGTATGTCAGGGAAAAGTACTTCCAGGTTTCCTTTTCATGCCACTCATCTTTCCAGTATCTTGTCTTGCTTCCATCTTCAACTTTGATCCTTGCATTACTCTCAACTTCATCCCACATGTCTCTTATTGATTTCACAAACTCACTCCATAAGGTGTAGTCACTTCTTTGGTCATTCGCATATCTTCACCTTCATATTTTTCATAGCATCTAATTTTCATTGGCGAACTTCCACAACCATTTTATTCTGAGAGCTTTACTTTGTACCTTCAAGTTCTTTATCCTCATACCGTTAACCTTCTTGATAGTTATCACCACTTTCCACTTCACCAAATTGAAGCCTTCCCATTCCTTGTTGCCATGCCATACGAATTTTCTCCTGATTCCGTCTAATCTTTTGACGACTCTTGCTGGTATTGGGAACAAGGTCATCATGTATGTTGGCAACGAATCTAAGGCTGAATTGATGAGAATCAGTCTACCTCCGAAGGACAGATTTTGAGTTTTCCATCTAGCCAATTTCTCTTCACACTTCTCCATCACGTCATTCCATATATCAACAGAGTTGGAGTTTTCACCTAGAGTCATGCCCAAGTAATTTGTTGGCAGATACCAATTTCCCCAGTAAGGATTGTTGCTAGGCAGTTCATATTTGTGACTTCATTGACTGGATACACTAAGCTCTTCCTCCAGACATCCCATCAAATAGACTTAGTATAACCCTCACAGATATTTTAGTTGTTGTTCCTCAGCATCATAAAAAATTAGGGTATCATCTGCATATTGTAGGTGTGATACCTCCAAACTGTCACCACCCTCTCTCAACATCAAAGCCTTTCAACCAGGCTCGTCTTTGCTATTTTGATTCTTCTTTACAGTCCCAACAAAATTTGAAGAAACACATTGTTAAACCACGCGAGCTAGGGCTTTTTCTCCATCACATTGCTTGATTACATTCAACACCTCTTCTTTAGAAAAAGGTCTTTGAAGTCAAATCTATCATGTCAAAACCTGGCCTCCAACTTTTTGGTTTTGAGTGAAGTCTTTTATAAAACTCAATCATAGCAGTCTTGATTTCATCAGGTTTTACAATTTCTTCTCCTCTAACCACTAATTTGTCAATAGTGTTAAATCTTTTGTGAGAAGTTGTCATTCTTTGGAAAAACTATGTGTTGTTGCCACCCTACTTCAACCGCAACACTCTAGATTTATGTCTCCATTTTGCTTCCTCATTTTTACCCATATCTTCCAATTCAACTACAATGGTTGCTCTTACCATCATTTCTTCCTCAAGACAGGTTCCTACATTCTATTGATAGGTCAATTCCTGCCAATTCTTCTAGTGAACTCTTTCTTTTGTTGATCATTTCCTCGAAATTGGTTTTGCTCCGATTTGTGGTTTCTACTTGAGCATTCTAAGTTTAACATTTAGCTTGTATCTGGAACACCTTCCACAGTGAACTCATTCCACCATGAGTGTACCAATTCCTTTAACCCCTCCACTTTTAACCACCAATTTTCAAACTTAAAGTTGATCTTTTAAGTCCTTATCTCCACATCTGAAAGTGATCAGACATTGCTTAAGGAAACTTTTGTCTAATGTTCTTAAAGCTCCCCTCCCACTCCACAGAGAACAAGAATCTATCGAGTCTGGCCGCACTAGGATGATTGACTCCTCTGAACCATGTGAATATTCATCCACTTATCTGAGGATCATGCAGTTCCATTTCTTCAATTCAGCTTGTAAAATTTGTCATGACATTAGTGATTCTGTTGCACCCTCTTCCTCATCTTCCTCATATTTCTTATTGTGTTGAAATTGCCACATGCCACGCAAGGTCCCCCACATAATTCTGTAACGGTAGATATCTCTTCCCATCAAATTGATTTCTCTTCTTTGGTATGTGGAGCATACACTCATGTCAAGTACCATGTGAAGGAGTTTTGAGTTGAGATGAATTCACAGGTTACAAAATGTTTGCCCATCTCGACTTGAGTCCCCCTCCAGTTCTTACTGTCCCACATGATTAAGATCTCTTTTTGCTACCTTCTGCCTCCATATACCCACATTTCATCCATCTGCATGACCAAAGCTGTTTGGCTAAGTCTTCTACTCTCGTATGTACTTTTATTTCTTGCAAGCAATATATGCCTGCCTTCCACTTCTGAAATAAACTTTTGATCAGTACTCTTCTACTATGTCTATTGAGCCCCTTTACATTCCAATTGATTAATTTGACTTTCATGTATAAGTCAAGATGAATTTCTTTCATTGTTCTTGACCCCATTTACCTCTTCAGTCATGTTAGATTTCAGAGTTTTAACTCATTCTTGCCAATCCCTCTACTTTTTAGGGTTGTAATTGTCTTCTCTTGGCCTTTTTTTAATCCGTTTTCCTTTCATCATTTCTCATAAGAAGAGCTAGTGTTTCTTTCTCGAAACCTACAAAAGCTACCCATTGGTGTTGCTCTAAAATATGAGTGTTAACCCAATTTGAAGCTTCTTTGTCCACTGCTTCTTGGGTGCTGGGTGATTGAATATTCACAGTCTCTGCGTCTATCATCGGTTGGATTTGTAAATCCCTTTCTGCTTCTTCTGATTCACAAGCCCTTGTATCATCAACTCTCTCTCTGTGAGTAATTTATTTCTGCCTATAGAGTTCGGTCGACTGCTGCCTCTGTTTGCATGTTTGGAATTCCCATTTTGATCTCCTCCTCCATCATGCTTAAGGTGTCGAGTTGTTGTCAATGTCTTCAAGAAATCATAAGGTTTCAATTTTGGATTGCTTAAGTCTTTTAATTAGTCTCACATGCTCCTCGCCTGACCACTTCTGCTTTTCATTGGAATTTTCTTCAATTGAAATTGGGATTTTATTTTCAAAAGAAATTGGCCCAATTTCATTTGCAGACAGAATCCGACCCACCTGTGTATATGAGAGATTTCTAAATCCACTTGTACTGGCAAAATCAGAAGCATATGACTTCAGTCTGTCAATCACAAGTTTTCCCTTATTTTCCTTGGGTAAATAATTGAAACCTGTTGGACCAAAGAAGCATGTGACTTTATTTTTTATTTTAACGACCCTTGGAGGGGTCTGAGGCTTAGCAACACCCCTAGGCCTTATCATAGATAAACAAAAAGATACATAGAGGGGGACATAAACCTTTCCTCCAAGGTTAAGGTGGTGCACATGTCAACTTTCCTACTAAGGATAGTCAACTCATCCCCGTAGAAGAGAGATGCTGCCTAGCTTCTATGTACCTACGGAGAAGGACTCCTCTCAATACAGAGATTCTAGGAAGCATAAATAAGGGAGACTCCCCCATTACAAGTAATAAGAAAAGGCAAAGACCTAACAAATTACTAGCTAACAGAAAGCCATCAGTGGGCAAATAACTGAAATCTGTTGGACTGTGAAGAATTGGATCCTTTGTCTTATCCAGTGTAAAGCTTCGCTGGCGTTTTAGTCCACATCTGAAATCATGCCGGCACTTCTGATGGACACTTCCTTAGGGATTTTCGAACCATCTCCTTGCACACGAATTCTTGCCCATTCGAGATGGTTATGAAGCTTTACCTCTTCATCTGGTTCGATCCAACCACCACAATGGTTTCCGATGGTCCTAAACTTTTTTTCGACCAGAGGTGTAGAGGACCCACCATCCTTAGTCCAGGTTGTGGTGGGTGTATCTCCCTCTTCCACTATTCTAGCCGGAGAAAAGTCTCATTTCTAGCACTCATCAGTCGTCATATTAATTGCATTTGTAATAATCTAGGTACATTTTATTTGTATGCACTAACTTGATGGGGAGTGTTAGAATAGGAATAGGTATATTCAATCCCACTTAGAATAGAAATAGGAATAGTCATACGACTAGGAATAGTTATACGACTAGGAATAGTGCACATTTGGCGAGTCGTCAAGTGCCCTTGGCGAGCTTCAACGTGCATATCTGCAGTTTCCAGTTAGAATCTTACACTTTGTTTGGATCATTGTTACCCATTGTTTCATAATGTATTGTATTGTATGGTAGATACAATGTTTGGCTAGATTGTATTGTTTGTTGTTGTTTAATAACATTTTAATTGTTTGTTTGATCGTATAACTGTATTGTAATTTTTAAACTTACTAAAATATCCTTAATTATTCTAGGGTAGGAGGTTTGACTAGATTTAAATAATTAAGATAAAGAGTAAAATAGTATTTTGAAATATCATGCAAATATATAATTGAAAAAAAGAAATTAAGTAACAACGGGAACACACCAAATTGGTTGTTCCATAAAATGAGGGTTTTCATTGTTATGTAACAACGAAATTTAACAATACAATATGATACATTTAGGTTACAATCAAAACAAACGTTGTAAGTATAAGAACGATACAATACAGTACAATGGATAACAATGATCCAAACATAATGTTAGGGTTTTTATTTATTTGTCCTTAAATTGATACTACATTGGGTGTGGGATTTGTGTCCGATGTGGTCAACCGATTTTAGGTACTTTGACCAAAATCGATGGGGAAAGTCTGGACAGTTCTAATGATTTTTGTAATCAATACAAAAGCTAAGGTGAAATTAAAGAAATGGATTACCTTTTATATAGAAACTAGTAAAATTGTCCGTCATTAAAACTAAAACATTATATCATCTTACATACAAGATCACGTAGTAACGAACATTTATAATGTAAAAAAAAACGATAATTATAACATCTTGTCATTTATCCTTCAATCAGTCATCTTTAGTTATATTTTATAATTTATCCTTTTGCTTCTAGGTGTGATATTTTTGAGGAATCAAATGAACATCAACCCAAGATATTAAATATTCTAATAAATAAATAATTGTTTTTTTTAATAGCTAACATTTTATTCACACAAAAGAACTCATCAAAATCAATGAGGTGGGATTTACAAACCCCAGAGGGTGCCATCATACTCAAAATCCAAAAAGACAAACTTTCAAAAATTTACAATTGGCTTATAAACTCCACAAGGCTATCTACTTCCTCACTAAAATTTTGCTTACACCAAAAATATAAAAGACTTGAGACATCTCTTCTTGATCTCCTGTGAGCCGCTACCCTTTCCTTCAAAACATCTCCCATTCCTTTCTTTCCATAGCGTCCAGCATATGCAAGCAGGGATATTTTTCCAGCAATCTTCTTTTGATCCTCTCTTTCTGATTCCTTGCCAGTGTGTTAGGACCTCAAAAGTGGATTTGGGAATCGTCCAGTTAACCCCGAGTACACAAACGAACATGTTCCTAGATCTGTAGCTATCTTGCAATGCAGAAACAAATGACCATTTACTTCAGTCTCTTGTTCGCACGTATAGCACTTTGAACAGATCTGTATACTTCTTCTTTGTAGCACTTCATGGGTTAGACAAGCTCTTCTAATTACTAACCAAGTGAAACATGCAACTTTCAAAGGAACCTTAATCTTCCAGTTTAACTTCCAGGGCCAATTGTTGTCAAAAGATGATTGGTATTCCTCTCCCAATAACATGACTTAACTGTAAAAACCACTCTGCTGTGCAACCTCCAAACTGGTTTGTCAGGCTCTGTGACAGTGCCTGGAAACAAGTTTGAAGCAGCAGGTCTGCTACTCTTCCAACCTCCCAATCATTTAGAGCCCTTCTGAGTATAAGGTCCCAACCTTGAGGGCTCCACATCTGTGCTATAGTGTCATTCTGCTGTAGGCTGATAATTTACAGATCAGGAAAAAGTATCCTCAGGTTTACATCACCTAACAAGATCTCATTCCAGAAATTGGTCTTCAAACCATTCCCCACTCAGAAGGTCACCTTTGCATTGAAGTCTGGCCATTTTCTCCTGATGGTTTTCCTAATAAATAAATAATTGTTGGTGAATGAATAAATAAATTTTAAAAGACTGAAAAAAGTGAACAAATATTCTAATTTTAACGTGTAGAAAGTTCAGCCCTACCTTGTGCTTTACATATATCATTTTAAAGTTTCCCAATTAAATGTGTCGTAAGTAATTATTAAAATAGAAAAATAAAGGGAGAACATATCATATTGAAGAATACTTTTACTTATTACATATAATTGAAAGGGAAAAATATTACATCAAAAATATTTCGTTTGTTTGGGTGCTATTTAAAAATCAGCATACCTGAGTGATGTGTTCAATTTGAAATTGCACTTCAATTCCAATCGCACTGTCGATAAACATATCTATTACTTCAAGCATAGTATTTACAACTTGTAGTAAACTTGAGAATCTATACGTACCTCATATTTAATATGAGCAATTAATTTATTGTGTAGTTATCTATGTCTTTGAAATTAAAAGAGGCTCAGTCTAGTCATATTCTTCTATAGGATGCCTGCACAACATCCTTGAAGCCATGTCAAAAATTTATTAGTTCTTGTCTCTTTTCCTGGTTCACTCCGCACATCAAGATGCGATAAGGTTTTTAAGGTCTTTATGTCCATACAATGATATACCAAATTTGAATTTTGCTTCAAGATATGGAAGTATAGATCTTCAAGGAACTTTTATTATCTTCGACAATTTCAATATAGAAAACTTGCATGAATACTCAATTAACGTATGTTATTTAATCTGTACTAACAAATACTTATAACAATAACTTTGCAGAAACATAAATAACAAAGTTTAAAGCATGTACTCAAAAGCAACAATTAATAATAGAAGCATAAATTAATGTCGATAAAAAAACATACGACTGTAACAATAGAATGGAACAATTTAGAACAAATATCAATTCATATATCAATTCAAAGCTCTAATAAATGAGATTGACCTTCACTCAGTGTTATAAAAAATAATCAACTCAAATCACCAAAGGTGAAGTAAGATTATGGAGAAATGGTAGATTAATGCATGCAACAATAAGAGTATACATAGAATTAAAGAAGAAGCATTGACAATTCCAAAATTAAAAAGAAAATTCTCAAGGTATAACGGTTATATATACATCTGAGCCAATTAACTCACATAGTTTGACCCAATATTTCATTCAGGTACCAGTTGGTTAAACTTAAGTTTGGCCTAGTATTCCTATTTGGAGATCAATTGCTTAAGTAAGTTTGTAGGAGTGCTTATATTTATACACATGGAAGATTTGGTGGAGGTTTATTTTGTAAGATGGTGGTGATAGTTGTGATGATTTTTGAGAGGAGGGGAAGACTAGCTTTGAAAATAAATAAATTAAAAGGGAATCCTTGTTTGTGGTGGCGCCACATTAGGCAGGCCTAGGGTTCTTTTATATATATATGAGATATGATTTCTTGTCACTCCCTTTTCCCTTTAATCTCCTTTCATGATTTTCCTAATTTTGCCACATAGTATCTCATAAGTTAGGTTTGAAAGGAGATTCCTAATTTTGCCACATAGAATCTCATAAGTTAGGTTTTATAACTCTATTTTATATATTTTAATTATTTTTAGGTGAATCCCTGTACCCTTATCCATACATGGATTCATATCCCAAATCTTAAAAATTAAATTATAAAAGATCCGACCTCTAAATCCGCACCCGTATCAGACACCCGCACCTGAGTCCGAGCAACTTAGATAAATACGGTCTTTGTGAAATAATGTAGACACATCAATTCAGTAATATTCTTCTCTTATATTTCTCACTCTCTTTTAGCCACCTCCTCAAAGTCCAAAGCTAGATGGGTTTTCTGTAAGAATTCATCATCTGTAGGACTTCTTTGATCTTGGATGGTCTCCAAACTGGCAATTTGGTTGGAGCTCCTCTTTTTGCTGTTTCCAGTTGCCCTTGTTAGTTCTACTCCACTGTTTCAATTTTCCTTTGAGCATTTTAACTTTCAGCTAGAATGTAGCCAGGTCTGCTACTGACTTTGAAAGGGATCCAACGTATTTTCACTTTCTCCTTGAACCCCTCAACCCCCATCCGCCAATTATCAAGCTTAATTAAGACAACTGGATTATGATCTGAGACCAATTTTGGAATAATTTCTTGTTTGGTGTTAACAAACTGTTCCTCCCATTGAGAGGAAAAAAGAAATCTGTCGATCCTAGATGCCGAGTTGCGGTTTTACCCTTTTCTTGTGTAGAAGTCGTTTGACGAATTTGGGTTCTAAAGAACTGAAGATAATAATATGTTTATGTATCTTTTTTTTTCGTGAAATATGTTAACGTATCCCCCCCACCCCCCCACCCCCCACAAAAGAAAAGAAAAAAGAAATGCTGAGATATCAGGTTTACTTATGGCTCAACTTTGTTTTTTAAGTACAGGTTTCTTAATGTTATCAAGCAATTTTTGTGCTTGTCGTTGTTGAAGAACAGTGCACTATCTGTGATGACGATCTTTCAACTTCTTTGTTCAATATTCAAGAACTTATTATCAAAATATAGATCTGGGTTGAAATCAGAAATTGGAATCTTCTTCCCCATGCTCATCTTGCGTGTGCTGGAGAATGTGCTTCAGCCTAGTTTCTTGCAGAAGATGACTGTTTTGGGATTGCTGGAGGAGATATCTAAGGATCCTCAGATTATCATTGATGTATTTGTCAACTATGATTGTGATGTCGATGCTCCTAACATATTTGAGAGGTATTTTCTCTCAATTCTATATTTCATCTAATGGTTTAGTTAGATCATATTAAGTAATGGTTTAGTTCATCAGTCATAACTACTATTGCATTCATTTTCAAGCTTCTAAGTTGGTTATCAACATTTATTTGACATTGCATTAATTTTCAAGCTTCTTAGTTGATTTTGATATTCACCACATAAAGTCGAACCCTGTTGCAAATGAAGTCTAATGGTCAAATGGATAAAGAAAGGTTGAGGGGCAGACCCATTATTCATCTAGAAGCGTCACTGACCCTGGGATTTCTCGATTATAAAATAGTGTTGATGGTTAGAACATTAGGTTTATAAGTTCATAAGTTAGATATTCTCCCACTTTGAAGGAATATCATATGTATTGTGTTTGACACCTAAAATAGGCATTTCTTTATCAATGCATCGCCTCTCATATTTGTCAGAGAAAGTTACCAATTTCAAAAAAATAAAATAAAATATTTCTGTGTCAGAGATCAGAAATAGGATGATCATCTTATTCTCACATAGTTCAATAAAGAATATGAACTCAAACCAGTGAGTTCAAGAGTAAGATTGTGTTCTTAGCTCATTGGCAATTTTGAACAAATTACTGTGGTATTGTTGGTATGTCTAGCGCTTGCAAACACAACTTTATAAGCAGTCACTTTGAATAAGACTGGAAGCATGCCTACTTATCCCTTGCTTGGCTACAAATACTTTTTCTCTTTTGCATCAATGCACATGCATGTCTTTTCTCTTTTGCATCAATGTACATGCATGCCCTTTCTCTTTTGCAGCAATACACATGCATGGTTTTTCTCTTTTGTATGTTGATATCACCTAAATTTAATTAAAACAGCTTTAATTCCATCAGATATTTGCAGGACTGTTAATGGTCTTCTTAAGACTGCTCTTGGTCCGCCTCCCGGTTCCACTACTACGCTGTCCCCAGTCCAAGATATTACATTTCGCTCTGAATCTGTGAAATGCTTGGTCACAATTATTAAGTCAATGGGGATGTGGATGGACCAACAATTGAAGGTAGGAGACCCTAATCAAGATAAGGTGTCTGATCATGAAGTTTCAGAAGCGGCTATCAGCGTTAGTGAAGAGGGTAACATAGACTATGAGCTACATCCGGATGCAAATTCTGAATTTTCTGGTGCTGCTGCCTTGGAGCAACGCCGTGCTCATAAATTAGAAATACAGGTTTATCATCTTGCATTAGCACATTCCCTTAATTTGCTGCTTTTATACACTTTGTGTTACTTGAGATATCGTTAAGTACTGACAACTCTAAATGGATCAAATGCAGAAAGGCGTTTCACTGTTCAACAGAAAGCCTTCAAAGGGTATTGATTTCTTAATGAGCACCAAAAAGATTGGGAATTCCCCAGAAGATGTAGCTTCTTTTCTGAAAAACACCACTGGGTTGAATCCAACCATCATTGGTGATTATCTGGGTGAAAGAGAGGAGTTTCCTCTGAAAGTTATGCATGCATATGTTGATTCTTTTAATTTTGAAGGCATGAATTTTGGTGAATCAATCAGATATTTCCTTCGAGGGTTCAGATTACCCGGTGAAGCTCAGAAGATTGACCGTATAATGGAGAAGTTTGCTGAGCGCTTTTGTAAATGCAATCCCAACTCTTTTACCAGCGCAGATACAGCTTATGTGCTAGCTTACTCTGTGATAATGCTCAATACAGATGCACATAATAGCATGGTGAAAGATAAGGTATCCTGGGAATCTCTCTGAAGTGTTTCTTATAGTTGTATGATTCACTGCATGTATTCTTGAATTCTACCATTGTTGTCTACTACCATTCATTTCTAAAAACTAATTGTCTTTTGAATACTACTACGTTCGTTCATCTCTTACCCTTACGGGTGTTCTCATTTAGAAGGTTATGCATGGATTATTAATGAATGGATCGCAATGCAGGAACAGTAATATAGGGATTTTTTCTTGTATGATGTTAGTTTGATATGTTACAAATTAGTATACAATGTATAATTTAAAATGTGTTTTACTTTTTGAACAAAATGTTTTTTTAATAGGTAACAACTTTGTATTATAGACCAATGCTTCAGTAGTACTGAAAATGCCCTTTACGAAAGAAAATGTAAAAACTGACAGCTAAGAAAGTGAACAATCGTAACAAAAGTATAAAACTTCTAGGATTGATTCTGCATCTACAGGGGAACTCTTTGAACACCAGGAACAGATAAGCAAAATACAATCTGTTTTAATCTTATGTAAGGTGCTACTTCTGTCCTAAAAACATTTGGAGTTCCTTTGTTTCAAAGAGGTCCACCAAATGCAAGCTGCAATGTTCCTCCAGTAGCTTCATCTTGCCCCAATCCTAGCTTCATCCCAGCTAGAAAGAGTGTCAACAATTTTGCTAGGCATTGTCCTGTGTATGCCTCTGAGACTGATGACGATCTTCCATAGTTGGTCATTGATTCTGCTGTGTAAACACAGATGACCAACCCTGTCCAGTATTACAGTTGGAGAGTGTAATTTTTTGTCTGTCTTAGTGTTCATATCAAGTGTATGCACCAAGTCATCTTAAATTTGTTATGCATGTAGATGATACTTATAAAATAGTGGGATTGGTATTTGCTTCTCTTTTGACTATTGTATTTCTCCATTTAGATGACAAAAGCTGATTTTATCCGGAACAATCGAGGGATCGACGACGGGAAGGATTTACCTGAAGATTATTTGGGTGCTCTTTATGACCAAATTGTGAGAAACGAGATAAAGATGAAAGCAGATTCTTCCGTGCCACAAAACAAGCAGGGGAATAGTCTTAATAAGCTGTTGGGCTTGGATGGTATACTGAATCTAGTATGGAAGCAGAGAGAGGAAAAACCACTGGGTGCAAACGGAGTTCTCGTGAGGCATATTCAAGAGCAGTTTAAAGTAAAATCTGGAAAATCTGAGTATGATTCAGTTCTACATATTGACTTATGAATCTACTTCTCGTATGTGCTGATTGTATGATGATAGGATTCTGAATCTTTCTTTATCATCTGCAGACAAATTAGTTTTTCATTTCGATGAATTGCTGCAATGTGTAGAACTATGTATATTGTGTGTGCATAGATAGGGTTTAGTTACACATGATGTCAAGCTGGCCTCATGAGTGTTCGTATCACGGATTTTCTCTTTTAGGTGAATAAATACAGATAAACTTATATCTTATCCTGTTGCAGGTCTGTCTATTATGTCATTGCAGATCCAGCTATTTTGAGATTTATGGTAGAAGTCTGCTGGGGTCCCATGCTTGCTGCTTTCAGTGTCACCCTAGACCAGAGTGATGATAAGAATGCCACTTCTCAATGTTTGCTAGGGTTCAGGCATGCTGTGCATATTACAGCTGTGATGGGTATGCAGACGCAGAGAGATGCTTTTGTCACCTCTATGGCAAAGTTCACTAATCTTCATTGTGCGGCCGATATGAAACAAAAAAATGTTGATACAATGAAAGTAATTTCCATTTCCTTGATTTCTGTCATGTCATTTACAATCTTAAGCCCAGACAGTGATAATCTGTTGCAGATGAAGAGTCTTCATGAAATAAATGCACACCATTTACCTTTTTTGAATAAAGATTTTTTTTGTTGATGTGGGAAGAACTCCCATGTACATACATACACCAAAAGGTAGAGAGCCTTTTTGGTGCACTACAAAGAAACCAGTAACAAGAAACTATTCCTCAATTATAAAAGTCATGGTCAACTCAATCAAAAGCTTTTCTACAAATCTGAAACCATGCAGAATAACATCCTTTTAATTTCCATGCAGACAATAATGTCAATTGCCATTGAAGATGGGAATCATCTTCATGAAGCGTGGGAGCATATATTGACATGTCTATCTCGATTTGAGCATCTGCAGTTGCTGGGGGAGGGAGCGCCATCTGATTCCTCCTTTTTTACTTCCTCGGGCTCTGAATCTGAGGAAAAAACATTGAAGTCAGCTGGATTTCCATCTCTGAAGAAAAAAGGGACACTCCAGAATCCAACTGTTGCTGCTGTTGTTAGAGGGGGTTCATATGACAGTGCTGCTGTTGGAGCTAACTCTCCAACATTGGTGACTCCAGAACAGATAAATAACTTCATTTCAAACTTGAACTTACTTGATCAGATCGGCAACTTTGAACTAAATCACATATTTGCTCATAGCCAAAGGCTGAACAGTGAAGCAATAGTAGCATTTGTCAAGGCCCTTTGCAAAGTTTCAATGTCAGAACTACAGTCTCCGACAGATCCTCGTGTATTTAGCCTTACAAAAATTGTTGAAGTTGCGTAAGATTCTGTCTGTGAACTCATCAAATTATACCTCACAAAGACAGAAAAGTTAGAATTTGAATATGATGAAAGTATGATCTTGATTTTGCAGGCACTATAACATGAACCGTATCAGATTAGTGTGGTCCCACATATGGAGTGTTCTTTCAGAGTTCTTTGTGGCTGTTGGTTTGTCAGAAAATCTTTCAGTTGCAATTTTTGTTATGGACTCATTACGACAACTTGCTATGAAGTTTTTAGAACGAGAGGAACTGGCGAACTACAACTTTCAGAATGAATTTTTGAGACCATTTGTTATTGTTATGCAACAAAGTAATTCTGCTGAAATCAGGGAGTTGATAGTTCGTTGTATTTCTCAAATGGTTCTGAGTCGTGTCAATAATGTAAAATCTGGGTGGAAGAGTGTTTTTATGGTAATTATCACATCCTTAGTTCAAGTGCTTACACTTTTTTTTAATCATTAGCAGCTGCTGACAACTAGAGTATTGGTAGCAATAGAATTTCCTCTTCTTTTCAAACTGCTTTAAAATGCTTTTTCTTGAGCACCTCTCTACCTCCCAAGGTAGGGGTATGGTTTGCACACACACTAATCTCATCCTAAGAAAAAGAGACTTTAGAGGCTTGTGGTCTAAAATAAATCTCAGATATTTTTGTGGCTATATATCATTTCATTAAAGGTAAAAGGGTTTTTTAAGTTGACTTGCTTCTAATTGTGGAAAGGTGACATTTTTTTTGGGATAGATCAAAAAGGAAGGGTGCGACATAAATTGGAATAGAGGGAGTAATATTTAACCGTATAGTTGTCTTTTGGTTGGTACTGAAACGGAACCTGGGATGTGATAGGCCTTTATACGCACCTTTGCAGGTTTTTACAGCTGCTGCTGCAGATGAAAGGAAGAATATTGTGTTGCTGGCCTTTGAAACCATGGAAAAGATTGTACGGGAATATTTTCGTTATATCACCGAGACTGAAGCATTGACTTTTACGGATTGTGTTAGATGCCTCATCACCTTCACAAACAGCAGATTCAACAGTGATGTCAGCCTCAACGCTATTGCTTTTCTCCGTTTCTGTGCTGTCAAACTTGCAGAAGGGGGCCTTGTTAGCAATGAGAAAAACAAAAATAATGATTCATCCATTCCAGTGGCCGAAAAAGAAGCTTCAGATGGGCTAATCTTCACAGATAAGGATGACTATATGTCTTTCTGGGAGCCTCTGCTCACAGGTATGTTGTTGCTTTTTTTTTTCCATACTTCTACCTTTCTGGAAACATTAAACCATTCTTATCAGTGAATCCTGAAGAGTTGTATCATGCAGTAACAAGTTGCTAATGCAGCAGGTTGTCCTTACACTTTTGTGGAATGACCAATTTTCTAAGCCAAATTAGTTCACCTCCTTTCTGCATAATAACCTTTAAGACTGAAGGACCCAAGGAAATTTGATTATGAGAATATTCTGAACTGTAAATGAATTTCATAGTTAAAAAATTGTGGACTGCACATGTAAAGTCTTAGTCATATGGACGTCTAGATATAATAACCTTCTAACTGGAATAGCAGAAGTGGCAGTTTTCTGTTATAGTAATTATCCCCATTTATATTTACTGGGAAGTTCCAAACTGTTTCAGGGTTATCAAGACTGACTTCAGATCCTCGATCAGCTATTAGAAAGAGTGCATTGGAAGTTCTGTTCAACATCTTGAAGGACCACGGCCATCTCTTCCCATGCCTATTCTGGATTAATGTCTTCAAGTCTGTAATCTACCCAATATTCAGTCCAGTAAATGATAGCCCAGAAGCTGAAGTGAAATATGACCAGTCATTTAAATCCAGATACACACCACCAGCAGATGGATGCTTATGGGACTCTGAAACTTCTGTGGTGGCAGCTCAATGTTTGGTGGATTTGTTTGTTAATTTCTTTGATATTGTGAGGTCTGAATTGCCTAGTGTAGTCTCTATAATGGTAGGATTCATAAAAGGTTCTGGCAAGGATCCTGCAGCTACTGGGGTAGCTTCTGTGATGCGGTTGGCAGGGGATTTGAGAGGCAAATTCTGTGAAGAGGAATGGGAAGTTATCTTTCTAGCTCTGAAAGAAGCTTCATATTCCACTCTACCCAATTTTCAGAAGCTTTTGAGAACAATGGACAACATTGAGATATCTATTAGTGATATGGAAACATCTTCTGGGGCTGGATTGGTATATGATGAATCAGATGATGACAACCTGCATACTGCGGGATATGTTGTTTCAAGGATGAAGGACCATATAGCAGCTCAGTTGCGCATCATACAGGTTCTTCGTGCACCTTTCCCTACTCACTGCATATAGCGGCTCTGTGTATACTTGTTAGTCACCTTATTTGGTGTTGTTTCCATGGTCATTATGGTCAGAATATTATTCATTAAGATAAGATGCACGTTGATCTTTTGAAGGGTTAAAAACATGGATGCTCATGGGCATTTTTCTTTGTGCTGTGATAATTCTTATTCTCTGCTCTGCATTTTCTAGGTAGCCTGTCCTTGTTTCTTCAGAAACTCTTTGACTTACATAGCAAAAACATGCAGAATGAGAACTACCAGTCTTAATGCGCTTATTAAATATGGAAAGATGAGAAGACCAGTATAAAAGATAATCTAGTTCGGGGTTGAGTCTCTAATGGGATCGATGGGTCTGTGTTTTGATACCAAGTGAATAAATGGACATTGACCCTTAATTGCCTAAGTCAATATAAGACACTACAATCCATTCCCTCTACATTGCCAGCCAGTAGGTGTGACAATATCATGATTGAAAGTTTTAAAATAGGAATAAACATAGTTCATGCATTAACCTTGGGGTAATTCTTAGCTTCCTTTCTTTATCTATGAACTGTTTGGACAGGTATGTTAAGAGTTTCCATGTTCTCTTACTTTCTACAAGTTCTTGAACAATAGAGTAGTTAACAAATCAAAGTAGGATGAACTAACTGTTTACAGAAGAGTTATGTGAAATACACTATTGGCATCATCAAATTAGAGAACAACATGATTCACCTTGCTTCTTATTTATTATGCTGCTAATTTTTTTTTGTACAGGTTTCATCTGATCTCTACAAGATGTGTCGGCAATCAATATCAGTTGATACTGTCACTGTCCTCCTTGGAATCTATTCAGCTATCACTTCTCATGCTCAGCAATTGAAATCTGAGAAAGTTGTACAAGTGGAGCTGCAAAAAGCATGTTCTATCCTTGAGATACCAGAACCTCCGCTGGTAATTTTTGAAAATGAGTCCTACCAGAATTACCTCAATTTCTTGCATGAGTTGCTTGTGAGCAATCCATCATTTGTCGAAGAGAAGAATATAGAACCAGAACTTGTGGGTGTATGTGAAGAAATTCTACGTGTATACTTGGAATGTGCTGGGTTGAACTCTGTCAAGAAGAAACCAGATGATAAAGCAATATACCAGTGGAATCTTCCCTTGGGATCAGCGAAGAAGGAAGAACTGGTAGCAAGGACTCCCTTGGTTCTGTCAGTACTACGCATTCTGTGCAGTTGGCAAATGGATTCTTTTAGGAAGTACATTTCTCAGTTGTTCCCATTAATGATAGATCTTGTTCGGAGTGAGCATAGCTCTGGAGAGGTCCAGATTGAACTAAGCCATTTTTTCCAATCCTGTATCGGTCCCATTATTATGAAATTGTGATCTATGCCGTTTAGTGAACTGTTCTTGGGTCAGAATTTAAAATCTGGTAATGGTAGATCCCTTCTACTTGGAAGCTTTGTTTTTATGGTTACTTACATGAACCTCCTTCATACTTTAACATAACTAGATAACCTCATTTTAACCTAACTGCTGTTCCTCCAAACGCATTTCTCTTTTCTTTATTAACTATTTTGTTATTTTTATTATCTCTCGAGTCTTAGGCTGGCAATGGGACGGGGAAGGGGACTGGGGAATGGGACGGGGGACGGGGAGAGGGGATTTGGACCGGGACCGGGATTGGGGGGACAAAAATAGGTCCCATCCGGTCCCACTATATCTACGGGATGAGATGAGATTTGGGGGGACGGGACGGGGGATTTTTCTTTTAAATACTTGTATATTTGTATTGAAATTATACGTCTTTAGCTAATAAATTTTAAACTTAATTTTTGATTTTCAAATATCAAGATTCATGTTTCAAATTTCAAGTTTCAACTTTAATTTGAAAAGTTTAAATTTGTAATTTAAATATTTTAAAGTAATGTAAATTGTAAACTTTAAATTAAGTAATTTAAAGTTAGTTTAGTACTTTAGTATATATTTAATTGTATATATTAAAATGCAAAACAATAATTGTATAAAAAAACTTGAACAAAAGTTAAAACCTTTAAATTTATTCAATAGAACTTAGAAGTCACAATTGACAAATATTAGTGGAGTAACTAATCTACGCAGCCACCTTCTAGGATGGATTCTGTTTCAATAAGTTTTCATACGTAAAACTAATATTTGTTACAGATATTAGATGAGTAACTAACTTTACGCAACCACCTTCTAGGAAAGGTTCTGTTTCAATTAGTTCTCGAATGTAATCTAAAAATATCTGTTTTCTCCTTTAAAATTTAATTCTAACTGTCGCGTCATGTCGATGGTGATATCCTCCGATGTTGACAAACTTGCTAGAAATTCTTGTGCCTCTAATTCATCATTACTGCATTCAATTTGTGTTTTGATCCAACTTGCTTGTTTTTTACTTAACTTTGGCAAATTGTTATTCCTCCTTTCGGCATTGCACCAGTCTCTAAATAAAACTGTTGTTTCCAAACTGTCTTCCGCCAATGAATGTCTATGATCACCAATTTGAAACCTTGCCGCACTGAAAGCAGCCTCAGATGCAACTGATGAAGCTTGAATAGCTAGAACATCTCAAACCATTTTGCTCAAAGTTGGAAATTTATCGCTTCGCCTACTCCACCATCCTAATAAATCTTCATTGCCATCTTTGATTTTCAATATTTCTAAAGATTGATTAAGATATTCTTCAAAATCATCACGGTTAATAGAACTAAGACCAAGAATACCTCGCATATAAGTTGAAATTGGAAGTGACAAATCAATCTCAACATTAAAAGTTTGACCAACTTCTCCTTGAAAATTTTCCGTAATTCTATATTTTTCATACAACAGTTTTGCTTCTACTTTTATGCTAGACTTACACGTTTGACAATTTGAAATTTCTTCCGATAAAATTTTTAAAGTTTCATAAAAAGTGTCAACAAGGCCTTGCACATCTTGTAATTTATAAGCAGGATGAAGTAAAGTAGCCGTTAAAAAAAACTTGAGGAATAGGAAAAAAATATTTTTAAAATTTTTCAACCATACCTTCAATTGCAACTCTAAATTTATCTATTTTTTTTATATTTACAAAATTGAATTCTAAGAGCACAAATATTTATTAATAAGGATGAAATAGTAGGATAATAAATTCCAGAAAACATGGTAGTAGCATCATAAAAAAGTCTTAAAAATTGTAATAGTTCTTCAGTTTCTATCCAATCTTCATCACAAATTCTATCTAATGGGTCAGCATTATGAGCATTAAATATGAGTCTTATATATTTGTAAGCAACCGAAAACATTTCGTAAAGAGAATTCCACCTTGTTTTAATATATTTTGGAATTTTTCAAGGTTACAATTCACATAATAAACAACGCTCATTAAATTCCCTAATTGTAGCAGCATTGTTTGTATGAAAAATCCAGGTAACGGCATATTCAACTTTTACGCTGCCACAATCAAATAATGAAAATACCATCTTGTACAACTAAATTTAATATATGTGCAACACATCTAACATGAAAAAATTTATTGTCCATTTGACATAGTCTAACTTTTAACATTTTAGCAGCGTTTGTGTTATTAGATGCATTATCTAATGCGACAAACATTATTTTATCTATAATCATGTAATAATCTAAAACACTTAAAATATTTGAAGCTAAATATGCACAAGTTTTTATCTCTATACATAGTTTATAACTTATAATTCTTTTTTGCAAATTTCAATTATGATCAATTCAACGTGCAGTAATAGTTAAATAATCATTTCCATTAACACCACGACCCATGTCCGAAGTTATAGACACTCTACTATCTAACATGCTAAATATACAACGAAGAAATTAACAATGTTTACCTAGAAATTCAAAAACATCAAATTTAACAGTATTTCTTGAAAAGCCTCTGTAATCCGGATTATAAGTTTGTTGAATATATTCAATAAAATCGGGATTTGAAGGAAAACTATAAGGCAAACCACAAACAGAAACCATTTTAGTTAAATTTTCCCGATCTAGTTCCTTATTATATTTACGTTGTGTTATTGGACTAGCGGGGTTAAAAGGATCTAATGTTCCTTGAACCATGTTAGAAGCCCCTATCGATGCATTACCGGTAATATCGAATCCATTAATTGAAATTTCCTTTTTTCTACTGGCTAGTGCTTTAACTTCTTTATATTGAATCAGCACACAAGATAACAAATATCGATTTAATTCCCCCGTTCCACCTTGACCCCCACCTTGTTTATGTTTAAAAGGTTGCTTACACTTATTACAAATAACAACACTATTTTCTTTATCGAAAGTCATAAATTGTCACACAATAGAAGTTTTAGGGCGTTGATACTTCACCTTCTCCCTTGTGGGAGGTATAAGGGGTGGATGTCCAAAATTTTGCTCCGGTAAATTGATAGTCTCATTTGGAACTTCTGTCACCGAACTAGTAGGTGTTTCTTCTAACTCCTCTTCTCCCAAATCAGGTTCTACTTCTTCACCTGAATTTTCATTAACATTAGGATTAATATTACCATAACTTCGTTCTAAACTTTCATGATCGAGTTGAACATTTGAATCAATATCATAAGGAGTATCATCAACATAAGTAGAATTATGTTAAATCTAACTCTACTCGTTGATTTAGATGAAGTACCACCACTTTTACTACTCTTTTTTTCTTTACTATTTTCTTACCAAAATTAAATAATTTAAAAAGTCTACTTTCTTCGTTATCTTGTGCTTTCTGTTTTCCCTTACCGCTATTTTTTTTGCTAGAACTCATACTTAATTATATATAAAGTGTAGTATAATAATAATAATAATAACACAAAAGTAAAGACGAAAAATAAAATATAAATATTATGAAACGAATGTACCAAACGTCTGCGTTAATAACAGACGTTAAACCGATTGTTGAAGCTTGTGGTTTGTTGTAACTTGTAATTTGAAACTCCAACCAATAGTGGATAACAAATATGCGATAATATAATTATATATATTGATATAATATGAAAATTTCGAATTGAAAATTGAAAAATATGGATTATAATAATATGAGAATTAAAATGGAATAGAAATTAAGATTGACACTTGAGAGTTGAGAGTTGAGATGATATAGAAAAATAGATGAGAGAAATGAGAATAGATGATTTTGTAAGAAATAGTAGGGGATAGGTGTATTTATAATATTAAAAATGGGTTAAAGTGTAATTATTATAACTTGAAGGTTTAAAAAAATTTAAAGTAGGGGGATGGTAGGGGGTGTTTGGGAACACAAAAAGGGGCAAAAATCCGTTGGGTGTCCCCCCACTAGCCGTTTCCCCAACGGATTAAAACGGACACATTTTTGATTTTTTTTTTTAAAAAGACAGAATAGATCTCGTGAACCAGCCGGTTCAATCGGGCCGGGTCGACCGGGACGCAGGGGTGAATTGGCCCCTGAACGGTCCCCTCATCCCCCACCCCTTAAACCCCCTAAACGTAAGGGGATGGGACGGTCGGGACGCGGGTCGGGTCGGGACGCGGGCCGGGGTGGGACATCCTGGTCCCCCTTTCACCCCTACTCGAGTCCACGCCATTTCACTAAATGAATCTCCAAATAGTGTGCTTCACCTGGTTTGTAGATACATGAAATTACGTGGACCTCTACGTAGCATGTCAGAGATAGGGTTTATAATTTTACTTTTATCTTTGTGCGACTATATATAGGTTAAATTATAATAAGATAAAAACAACAAATCAAATAAAGAAATTGAGTAAGACTATACAAGTGTATGCCCATGAAACTCTGTCATAGGCTTTAACCATATCCAATTTCATGACTGCATTCCTACCTTCTTTGGGTAGTTTAATACCATGAATAACCTCTTGAGCCAACATAATGTTCTCAGATATGCTGCTTCCTTTAACAAAACCAGATTGATTATCTAATACAATATTAGGTAGAATAGAAGCCAATCTAGTACTCAGAATCTTGGAAATGATTTTATTAGGAAAATTACTGAGGCTGACTGGTCTATAATCCTTAAGCTTGTTAGGATGGTCAACTTTAGGAAGCATAACTAGACAAGCATAAGTCATGTATCTAGGCATAATATTACCATTAAAAAAAGAAGATACAACAGCCATAAGATCTTCTTGAATAATATCAAAACACACTTGGTCTAGTGGTATGATTTAGGGTTAGGGTTTAGGGTTTAGGGTTTAGGGTTCAGGGTTTAGGGTTTAGGATTTAGGATTTTATTTTTAGTTGAACGACCCTTAAGGTGGGTCAGGGGCTTAGCATCACCCCCAAGCCTTAACATTTATAAAAATAAAATTACATGAAGGGGGACATAAGACCTTACCTTCTATCTTTGGTGGTTAATTGACTTCTCTTCTGTTAGTCAAATTAACCTTTTACAATATGAAGCACTTAATAGAAACAAAAGCCTAGAGAGGACTCCTCCCTTAATACAATTGTCTAATAATTTATGAATAAGGGAGACTCTCCCCTTACAAATTTATAAACAAGGATAAACAAATCTACTAACTATAACTAGTTAACGAAATGTTTACATGACATTTGATGTTTACAAAAAACTATACTGTCTTGAAGTCTTTCCAATATGTAGCTCCCTTGAATTGCTCCCTTTAATTGATGTGAGGCATAAAATTGTTGAGGTATATCCATAGTGTGACTCCATTTTGCTAACAAGTCAGCAGTAGTATTGGCTTCTCTGTAAATGTGTGTGCAATTAAAGTATTCCAGCTTCCTTTATATGTGTAAGATTTGATCAACTTCTTGTTGGCATCTCCAAGGTGTGCTGATAGTGTGGTTGATCCATTTGCATATCAATTGAGAATCCACCTCCAATTCAAGCTTTTTATAGCCATGTTGGTGACACCACTCAAGTCCATACAATGCTGCCTTTAACTCTGCCATATTATTAGTACCAAAACCAAAAAGAATTGAAAATGCATAAATAGTCTTACCTTGGTGATCCCTAAGGATTCCACCCCCTCCAATTTTACCTGTCTCTTGTATAGCACTGCCATCAGTGTTCAATTTATAAAAGCCTTCCTTAGATTTCTGCCAGCATACCATAATAATTCTAAACTGTTGATGACATTGCTCAGTAATGTTAATCAAATAATCCAAGCTAGACTGCCATGGAATAGTAGGAAAGACCAATCTAGTGATCTGTATAATATCCTTAAATATCCCATACTGCACTCTTTTTATACTGGATTTCTTATCACCATATTTCACACCACACCTGTTTTTCCAAAGATTCCAACAAATAAAGTTAGGAACAATATGCATAAGAAGTTTGTGTACCTCATTAATTGTAGGCTGATTCCTCCAATGCATAAGTTGGCTTCTGATATTTGTATAAAGCTTTGTTACTCCCAGTTTGGTAGCATGATATTTCCAAATAAAGTTGGCAAAATTTCCAGTAAGCAATATGTGGTTAATATCATCTTTTCCTTGTTTATAGCAACAATAACAGTCTTCTGCAGGTCTTCCAAATTTCTGTAAACTTTCATTGGTTGGAAGTTTACCCTGTAATGCTTTCCAAATAAAGAAGGCAAACTTAAATGGAATATGTTTATGCAAAATAATATTGTTAATAGGATCAATATGCTTCTTCTTTCTAATAATCTCATATGCTGAAGAAATAGAGAATTTTCCATCATCCTCTGGCATCCATATAGAAGTATCTTCTACTCCTTCTTGATAAATTATTTTTGTTTGCAAAATATGAGGAATCAACAGTGGTTGCACCTGTTGTCTAATGTACCTTTCATTCCATTTTCCATATGTGAAAAACTCAGCCACTACAATGTTATTCAAACTTGAGATGTTGTCACTATAATTAGCTATTGCACCATTACCTAACCAATTATCCCACCAAAAGCTTGAAGTTCCTGAATTGATATTCCATTTGATATGAGGTTCCACTTCTGATCTATTCCTTGTTAAATATCTCCATACCAAAGAATCACATGTGTCATACTTCTTAGCCACTGTATTGGCTCTTTGACAGTACTTAGCCTTCAAAAACTGACTCCACAAAGATTTCTTTGTTCTGAATTCCCACCAATGTTTGTACTGAAAGGCTTTACTAACATCATCTAACAATCTTACCCCAATACCCCCCTCATTAGTAGGATAAGCCAAAGTGTTCCAAGAAGCCCAGTGGTACTTCTTACCATCCTTATCCAACCCCCAAAAGAAGTCTGCAATTGCTTTCTTAATATAGTTAAGAGTAGTTTTTGGAGGAGACATAACAACTAGAGTATGTATAGGAATGGGTTGCAGTACATGTTTCACCAGAGTTATTTTACCTCCAAAGTTTAAAATTTTTGCTTGCCAGCCAGAAATCCTATTTATCACCTTTTCCACAACTTCTGAAAAATAGATATTTCTTTGTCCACCAATGTATAAAGGGCATCCTAAATACTTAATAGGACTCTCCTTCATACCAAAACCTGTTACTAGCTTAATGTCCTCAATAATATCATGGTTAGTTTTTGATGTGACCATGAAAAAACTTTTCTCTTTGTTCACCTTTTGATCAGACACTTTCTCATAATCCTTAATAATATTCATAATTAGCTGTAGAGAATGTCTATCAGTGGAAGTGAAGATAATAATATCATCTGCAAAACTCAAATGATTAATATGAGGCCTCTTTTTCTCCATGTTGAAACCTTTGTACAACTTATTATTATAAAGAAGATTTAACTTCCTTGACAGCACTTCAGCACCAATAATAAAAAGGGCTGGAGACAGAGGATCTCCTTGCTTAAGACCCCTTGTAGAGTGAAAAAAGCCATGCCTTTTTCAATTAATCACTATAGAATACCAGTTGTTGCTCATGATTCTCCAGGCTCTATCAATGAATAGTTCACTAAACCCCATTTTTCTTAAAACAATACAAGTGTAAGCCCATGAAACTCTGTCATATGCTTTGACCATATCCAATTTAATGACTGCATTCCTACCCTCTGTAGGTAGTTTAATTCCATGGATAATTTCTTGTGCTAACATAATATTCTCAGAGATACTCCTTCCTTTAACAAAACCAGATTGGTTATCTGATACAATCTTGGGGAGAATATAAGCCAATCTAGTACTCAGAATTTTGGAAATAATTTTGTGGGTGAAATTACTAAGGCTAACAGGCCTATAATCTTTCAACTTGTTGGGATGATCAACTTTAGGGAGCAATACTAGGCAAGCATGAGTCATATATCTAGGCATAATATTACCATTAAAAAAAGAAGTAACTGCAGCCAATAGATCATCCTGAATAATCTCAAAACACACTTGATAGAATTTGCCTCCAATCCCATCAGGTCCTGGTGCAGAGTTGGGGTTCATACTCATAATAATACTTTTCAACTCCTCCATAGTAGGCATTTTTTCCAAATCAAACTTTTGTTCTGCTGTTATCAACTCAGGAATACATTGTAACAAATCCTCATTAACTTTGTCAGATTTTCCAGTAAATATATTGTGATAGTAGTCACAGGCCTCCTTAGCAACATTATCCTCACCCTGAATCCATTCACCTCTGTCATTCATGATTTTATGAATAACCATCTTGTTTCTTTTACCTCTAATCACAACATGAAAATATTTAGAGTTTGCATCTCCCTCTTTCAACCAATGTAATTGAGATTTCTGTTGGAGAATAGCATATTCTAATTTCAAATATTTAATATAATTTGCATTAGCTTCACATAACTTTTCTTTGTTAGCACTACTATTATCCCTGATCATATCTTCTTCAGCACCTTTAACAACTTCCTCATACTGTTTTACCCTTTCAAATACATCACCATACTCTTTTTTTGACCACTCTCTTAAGGTTTTAGTTAATCTCCTCAACTTTGTATGTAAAATCCACATAGGCTCACCATTAACCTTCCTTTGCCAACACTTGTCCACAGTTGATAAGAAAGAGTCATTATCAGTCCAATAATTGAGAAACTTGAAATACTTAATTAAATTGGCTTGATTATTATTCATCTCCATCAATAAAGGACTGTGATCAGAACCAACAGAAGGAAGATGAGTAATACTACTTTGAGGCATCTTGTCCAACCATTTGTCATTCACCATACCCCTATCTAGTCTTTTCCACACTCTATCACCATTTTTCCTGTGATTACACCATGTATAATTCTGACCATTGTAACCCATGTCCATCAAACCACAAGCCTCTATAATGCTGAGAAACTCATGACTTTTATTAATATTATATGATTTGCCCCCTAGTTTCTCCTGAGTAGAGGATATCACATTGAAATCCCCAATGGTGCACCAAGGATAACTAGTATCAGCCTACTTAAGCATATTTTCCCATAGTGGCCTCCTCAATTGATCCTTACACTTAGCATAAACAAAGGTGATAATAAACTTTTCACTACACTGCTCATGAGTAATTTCACAGGTAGTTTGTTGCTGATCACTGTCAAAAACTTTACAAACTACCTCATTTGACCAAAATAACCAAATCTTGTTATTAGGATTACTATGAGCACAATTCATCAGCATCTGCATTCTATAAGATTCTAGATGAGAAATGTTAGAGAAAGGTTCCAAAACAGCCATTATGGACAGGTTATGAATCTTTCTTAAGTTGATCAATCTTTCAATAGCCCCTAAAGTCTTAATGCTTCTAGCATTCCAACAAAGCAACTTAATCATCAAAAACCTCTACTTCTAGCTCTAGTGTTAGGTTTACTAATATTAGTATTTTGGTTATGCTTCAACAGTTTCCTACCTCTTGGAGAAAGGCCTTGCTTGCATGCTACATCTCTAATTTCATCAGCATCAGAATTATGTAACAAAGGACCCTTTTGTATTTGGTAAGAAGTACCTACATTCTCTCCTGTCTCCCTTCCTTCCCCTAGGGATTGAGTATCAGCATCATACTCATCCTCAGAGTCAGGTTCCTTATATTCATCAAGATTATCTCTTTGATGAATATTTGGATCATTGCCAGGATTAGAAACATTAGAGGTATTTTTCTTATTACTCATCTGTTGAAATTGATTAAAATTGATTTTATCAGGAGGTACTTTGTCATTTAAGTACCCCTGCTCACCAATTTTACCTTTTCCTATAGATAATCTAGATTGAGTAATACTATCTTTCTCCTGACCACTTCCATCCAAACCTCCAACAACTACACCAGCAGAAGTCTCAACAACAGAAGTATTAACATTTACATCAGTAATATTAAGGGGTGTAGGGAGTGGGAGCATTGAGTCAATACCTGATCTGCTAATTTTCTCCTGTTGATAACCACTTTGTTCAATCCTAGGATCCTGAGTATCCCTCCTTTGTTGTCTATTTCTTTGATCCCTCTTGTCATTGATTCCTTTATTATATGCTTGACTTGATGATGTCCTGTTTAGAGCTTCTTTATGCTGTAGGCCATGTTCCATATATTCCTCCCCACCTCCTCTATGATATGTAAATTCCTGCACTTCCAAGTCAATATAGGTATTTTTTATAGGGATAGCCACATTACCTGTATGAGTCTGAGGCTTTTGGTGTGCAGATTTGTTTGTATTAATCTGACTTACTGAGTATTATTCCTTCTTCTTTGTGTGTGCCATTCTTCCTGGATAATATGTTGTTGATTCTCATTTGCTTGCATTCTTTGTGGATTATAGGATGTCTCTCCTCTACCTGCTTCCAGATGCTTAGAAATTTGCATGTCTTTACTATTATTTTGAACATTATCTTGCCTGTTGCTATTCTTCTCCATCTCTTTCCTTTGCTTATTATCAACATCCCTTTTTTTAATAATACAATCTAATTCCTTATGCCCTTGATGTTTGCAATAGAAACATTAGGCTGGAATGCTATCATATTCAATTTTTGCCATCTTCCATCAGTTATATCCTCACCTATATATCCCATCCAAATGTGGGGAGGCCATTCTAGGGTTTAGGGTTTAGGGTTTAGGGGTTAGGGGGTTAGGGTTTAGGGGTTAGGGTTTAGGGTTTAGGGTTTAGGGGTTAGGGTTTAGGGGTTAGGGTTTAGGGTTTAGGGTCTAGGGGTTAGGGTTTAGGGTTTAGGGGTTAGGGTTTAGGGTTTAGGGTTTAGGGTTTAGGGTTTAGGGGTTAGGGTTTAGGGTTTAGGGTTTAGGGTTTAGGGTTTAGGGGTTAGGGTTTAGGGTTCAGTGTTTAGGGTTTAGGGTTTAGGGTTTATGGTTTAGGGTTTTTTTTTATTTTTTATTTTTTTTCATCTGAATCAGAAGGTGGTGTTACTCTGACGTTTAAGATTGTTGGAATTTGTTTATGCTGCTTCAATCACTTAAGGAAAAAGAAGATTTTCCTACACAATGTTCCTATTCTAAACATTCCTAAACTGGTGCCTCTTTAGAAACCCACTTTGATAACCATGGTGCCTCTAAGACATGTTTGAAACAAGCATCATTGGGGAGAAGATTATTTCAAATGATATAATAATCTTTCTCGTATTGATTGAGCAAATGTCTGATGAAAAGGTCTTAAGAGTTTTACTCTTCATCTAGATGGTCAAAGAGTTCGCTCCAATAAGCTGCGGCTTCTTCAGGGGTTCGTGTTGACCACTGGTGAGGCTTCGCTTTCTCGCGTGTTTCTAAAATTTCCTCCACTTCAGAAGACCTTTTGGTTTTTAAAGTCAGACAATCAACGAGACCACTCCATTTCTTACTACAATTATCAAGGGCACCAAGTCTATAATATTGCTGCATTTGATGGACAGGAGAGTAGCAGAACCAGAGTGCAACGAAGTAACGGGTGCATGACAGTCCTCTTCGTGGTTGCTTTTCTGAACTCATCTGAACTTCTCCTGACATTGAAGATCAATTTCTGGCTGAAGCTAAATCACTAATCTGCCGAAATTTGCTGTTGCTGCTGCCGCCTCTGCGGTGATGCTGCGACCTCCTCTTGCTGCTGCTGCTGCTGCTGATCGAGGCGCACGGAGCTCCGGTCGGGGAAGGTGGCGCGACCTCCTCCTGCTGCTGATCTATGCAGCGCCCGTCAGAATGGGTGGGATGGGCGCCGATCAGGGGTGGATCGGGGTTGGGTGGGCATAGGGTTTAGGGTTTAGGGTTTAGGGTTTAGGGGTTAGGGTTTAGGGGTTAGGGTTTAGGGTTTAGGGTTTAGGGTTTTTTTTTTAGTATAATCGACCCTTGGGGTGGGTCAGGGGCTTAGCAACACCCCCAGGCCTTAACATATATCAAAACAAAGTATTACAAGAAGGGGGGCATTCACCTTACCTTCTAATATTTGGTAGGTATGTAATTGACTCATCTACTAAGATAGTCAATTCACCCTTATACAATAAGATGGACAATTAGAAAATAATACTACCCTTTCTAAAAGCATAAATGAGGGAGACTCTCCCCTTACATGGATAATGAAAATAGTAAACTTATTCTATCATAAAACATTTGATGAATAAGTTTAATGACATTTGTATTCCTATACAATTATGATAAGATGTATTTCTAAGGAGGATATTTTATTCTCTTGAGTTTCCTTCTTCTAAAGTTTTGGATACCCATCTTCTCCAATATATAGCTTCCTCGAATGGCTCCTTTGAGTTGTCTTGTGACATAAAAATGTTGAAGAATGTCCAGGTTGTGACTCTATTTTGACAACATGTCTGCTGTAACATTGGCTTCTCGATATACATGCCTGCATACAAAATGATCCAATTTTCTTCCAATGTCTTGTATTTGTTGTATTGTGTGTTGACATCTCCATGGAATTGTTATTGTATTGTTTATCCATTTACACAGAATTTTAGAATCTACTTCTAATATAATGTTTCTATAACCATGTTGTTCGCACCAATTCAATCCATATTTCGCAGCCTCTATCTCTGCAATGTTGTTAGTGCCTAAACCAAAGGGTATTGAAAATGCATAATGTAAATTACCTTTGTGATCTCTTAATATACCTCCTCCTCCAATCTTTCCAGAACTTGGGAGTGCACTTCCATCAGTATTAAGTTTGTAGATACCTTCTTGTGGTTTGCTCCAACTAACCATTATCACACTTAGTTGCTGTTGGCTTTGTTCAACAAATTTGATCAAACTGAACCAACTATGTTGCCATGGAATATTTGGATGAGTTACTTTAATGGTTTGCATGACATCTTTAAAAATGCCATAATGAACTCTATGGATACTTGATTTCTTATCTCCATATTTCACAGCACACCTATTTTTCCACAAATGCCAACAAATAATGTTAGGTAAAACAGAAATAACTAATTTGTATACCTGATTTAGAGAGGGTAGATTCTTCCAATATAATAACAAGCTTCTCAAATCAGTAATTGTTTGTATTGCTCCAACAGTAGCTGCATAGTATTTCCATATATATTTAGCAAAGTTGCCAGTGATCAATATATGTTGAATATCATCAGTGCCTTTTCTATAACAGCAGTAGCACTCTACAGCAGCCCTTCCAAACTTCTGTATTGTTTCATTTGTTGGAAGTTTGCCTCTCAAAGCTCTCCAAATAAAGAAAGCTATCTTGAAAGGTAGTTGTTTATGCCATACACTGTTATTAATAATATCTTTAGACTTCTTCTTTCTAATGATCTCCCAAGCTGACTTAATAGAGAATTGGCCATTGTCTGCAGGTGTCCAAATAGCCTGATCATCTATGTCTAATTTATATTTTAAAAGATGCTGCATAACCTGAGGTACCAATACTGGTGGAACATGTTGCCTAATTTGTCTTTCATTCCACATACCATTAGTAAGGAATTCTGAAACAGTTTTATTATTAAGGCTGGAAACATTAATACAAAGATTAGCTAGGGCACCATTTCCTAACCAATTATCCCACCAAAAGCTGCAATTACCAGACTTAATATTCCATCTAATATGAGATTCCACAACCTGTCTATTTTTAGTGAAATATCTCCAAACCAAAGAGTCTCCAGAGTCATATTTTTTGGACATAGGATTGGCTCTTTTACAGTATTTAGCTTTAAGGAATTTGCTCCACAAAGAAGATTTAGTCCTAAACTCCCACCAATTCTTATACTGAAAAGCCGTGCATATATCATGAAGATTTCTTACACCAATACCACCTTCACTAGTTGGATAAGCTAGAGTTTCCCAAGATGCCCAATGGTATTTTTTTCCATCTTTATCAATACCCCAAAAGAAATCAGAAATCACTTTATGGATTTGTTTGAGAATAGTTTTAGGAGGAGATACAGCAGCTAAAATATGTATTGGAATAGACTGCAATACATGTTTCACTAAAATAACTTTGCCTCCAAAATTTAAGATTTTAGCCTGCCATCCTGCTATTTTCTTTATAATCTTCTCCACAATATTAGAGAAATATATAATCTTTTGACCTCCAATATATAGAGGACAACCAAGATAAGTAATAGGGCTGTGTTGTATACCAAAACTAGTTTCATTTTTTATAGTATCAATAATATCCTGTTTAGTCTTATTAGTAACCATAAAGAAACTTTTATCATTATTAACCCTTTGGTCAGAAATCAATTCATACTCTCTAATTGTTTTCATAATGATCTGTAAAGAGAACCTATCAGTGGATGTGAAAATAATAATATCATCAGCAAAGGAAAGATGATTAATTTGAGGCCCTTTACTATCCATCTGAAAACCTATATAATCAGGATTATTATAGAGAGAGTTAAGCTGTCTAGAAAAAACCTCAGCACCTAAAATAAATAGTGCTGGGGATAAAGGGTCTCCTTGCTTTAAACCTCTAGTAGAATGAAAGAATCCATGTCTTTTACCATTAATCACCACTGAGTACCAGTTGTTGCTCATAATTCTCCAGATTCTGTCAATAAACATTTCTCCAAAACCCATTTTCCTTAGCACCAAACAGGTATAAGTCCAAGAAACCCTGTCATAAGCCTTAATCATATCTAGTTTAATAACCACATTCTTCCCTTCTTTAGGTAATTTAATACTATGAATCACTTCCTGAGCCAACATAATATTTTCAGAAATACTTCTTCCCTTTACAAATCCTGATTGATTTTCTGAAATAATGAAGGGTAATATAGGAGCCAGTCTAGTACTAATAATCTTAGAAATAATCTTATTAGTAAAATTACTAAGACTAATAGGCCTAAAATCCTTAAGTTTAGAGGGATGATCAACTTTAGGTAAAAGGATTAAACAGGAATGAGTCATATATTTAGGCATTTCAAAGCCATTAAAGAAGGCTTGCACTGCAGCTAGGAGATCATCTTTAATTATATCAAAACAGCATTGGTAGAACTTGCCACCAATGCCATCTGGACCTGGTGCAGAATGAGGATTCATATTCATCACTACCTTCCTCAATTCTTCCTCATTAGGCATTCTCTCCAATTCAGAATTCTGTTCTTTGGTAACCAACTTGGGAATACATTGAAGGCTCTCCTCATTAATTTTATCAGTATTTCCATTGAAAATATTTTTATAATAGTCACAGGTTGCTCTAGCAATATGATCCTCTCCTTGGATCCATCCACCCTTCTCATCCATAATTTTATGAATAAACATTCTCTTTCTTTTACCTCTAATAACAACATGGAAGTATTTAGAATTAGCATCACCTTCCTTTAACCAATGTAAATTAGTTTTTTGTTGAAGAATGGCATGTTCCAGCTTCAAATACTTAATATAATGAGCATTAATAGCATACAACTTTTCTCTGTTTTCCTGACTATTATCCATGATATAATTACTTTCAGCCTCTTTGACCTTTTCTTCATATTGTTTTAGTTTTTCAAAAATATCTCCATATTCCTTTTTTGACCAGTCTCTTAAGGTGTTAGTTAATCTTTTCATCTTGGTATGTAAGATCCACATAGGGTTACCAACAGCAGTCTTATTCCAACACCTTTCAACAGTTTGTAAAAAGGTGTCATTCTCAGTCCAACAATTGAGGAACTTGAAATATTTAATTACAGTATCATTGGTCTTAATTACTTCCATTAATAAAGGGCAATGATCAGATCCCACAGAAGACAAATGGGTAATGTTAGTAGAGGGCATTTTATCAAGCCATTTATCATTAACCAGACCTCTATCTAATCTTTTCCAAATCCTAGAACCATCTTTCCTATGATTACACCATGTGTATGGCTGACCACTATATCCCATATCCATCAGACCACAAGAAGCAATAACATCAATAAACTCTAGGCTTTTATTAATATTATACTCTCTGCCTCCCAATTTTTCCTGAGTTGAAGAAATCACATTAAAATCTCCTAAAATACACCAAGGATACACAGTAGTAGACCATCTTAGCATACTATCCCAAAGAGGCTTCCTCAAAGAGTCTTTGCATTTTGCATAAACATAGGTCATAAGAAATTTTTCACTATAGCCTTCATAGCTAATTTCACAAGTAACATGTTGTTGATCACTCTCTAAAATGTTACAAGTTACCTCAGTGGACCAAAATAACCAGATTTTGTTGTTTGGATTACAATGTCCTTGATTCATTAAAAGCTGCAGTCTATAAAATTCCAGATGAGACTGATTAGTAAAAGGTTCTAAAATAGCAATCATAGCAAGGTTATGAATTTTCCTAAGATTAATAAGCCTTTCCAGAGCACCAAATGTATTAATGCTCCTAGCATTCCAACATATAACCTTAATCATCAAAAACCTCTACTTCTAGCTCTTGTATTAGGTTTACTAGTGCTAGTATTCTTATTTTGTTTCAGTAACTTCCTACCTCTTGGAGAAAGGCCTTGTTTACCAGTGACATCCCTAATTTCATCCATATTAGAGTTATCTAGTAAAGGGACTTTTTGAAATTGGTGATCTGTACCTATTTCCTCTCCAGGTTCAATACCTTCAACTAAGGATTGAGTATCACCATCATACTCATCCTCAGAATCTGGTTCCTTATATTCATCAAGGATATTTCCTTGTAGATTATTAGGATCATTGACAGGATTAGAAACATTAAGAGTATTATTTTTATTACTAATTAGTAAAGAATTATAAGGCTTATTTTTATCAGGGGGTTCTTTGTCTTTTAGGGAATCCTGTTCACCAATTTTTTCTTTGCCTTTAGCTAACCTAGATACATTAGAATTTAGAGTCTCCTGACCACTTCCATCCACACCTCCAACAGCTACACCAACATTAACAACAGCTATATCAGTGGAAACATTAAAGGGTGTAGGGGAAGGGAGCATTGAGTCCATACCTGAGCTGGTGACTGTTCCATGTTGATCACCAGTTTGTTTATTTCTAGACATTTGAAGATCCTTTCCATGATGTTTATTCACTTGTGTTCTTTGTTCACTTGGTGAAACAATTTGATGTCTATGTTCTAGACCATTATATGTCTCCACTACTCTGCCATCAGTTGTGAATTCCTGCACTTCCAAGTCAATATAAGTGTTTCTAGTAGGAAGAGGGAGATTACCTGTCTGAGCTTGCACTTGTTGATTTAAATCTCTGTCTACATTGAATCTAACTTGATGAGTTTGATTCCTTCTCTTTTGTGTATGCCATTCCTCTTGTGTTTGCTGTGTTTGATTGTCTTGAGTTTGTTGTCTTTGTTGAATATAATCCAACTCTCTTCTACCAGTTTGTACACCCTTATGACTCTGAATATTTTCTTGATTATTATAGACACTGTCTTGCTTATCTTTAGTTTTCTCCAAGTCTTTTTTCCTTTTGTTTTTAGCATCCCTTTTCTTTATAATACAAGCAGATTCATTATGTCCTTGATGCTTACAATAAAAACAATAGTCAGGTGTATTGTCATATTCAATTTTTTGCCATCTTCCATCAGTAATATCCTCACCAATGTACCCCATCCATATGTGGGAAGGTCTGTCTCTAGTTAAGTCCACTTGAACCTTTACTCTAGCTTGGCTACCTCTTGTTTTGTTGATAGAGGCTGAGTCTAAGTATAAAACTCTACCTATTGGGGATAAAAGACTAGTAATAAACTCCTTGTTATAGCAATGCCAAGGTAATTCAGGTAAAGATATCCATATGGGGACTAAAGGGGTTTCTTCATCAGGCTTGAAACTTGGAGTCCAAGCCTGTATTCTCATGATCTGTCCAGCAATAGTCATTCTCTGTTTTGTCCATACCATGTTATAGTCCAATTCATTATCCGAATCTATATAGACATGTCTAGAATTAAAATGAGCTATTTTAACCCCCCCTGATAGTTGAGTTTGGAGGATAAAATTCTTCCTAATAAGCTCCACTTTAGGCATGGTATAGATGAACTTTCCAATCAAAGTAAACTTGCAAGTTGAAGCCAATTCCTTTACAATTTCATCCTTAACATAAAGAACTGCAGGTAGGCCTTGCTTGGTTGTTATTTCAGGCTCACTCAAAGTAATACTCACTTCCTTTATTGATTGATTAAATCTAAGTCTATCAGCATATGTTTGGACTACTGTGTATGGAGCAGGTTCTTGGTTTTGGTCTTTCCTAGGGAATTTATCAGCATTGTCTAAGGGAGAATCACTTTTGTCAATCCTATTACGATTGTTAGGTCTATCAAAATTACTGGAAATTTTAGGAAATTCTGTTTGGTAAGATTGATTTCTAACCATATCCATATTCCTTCTACCAGTATCTTGCACATCATAATTGGGATTAAGAGGTAGATTACCTTGATTTTGCCTTTGTTGACTAGGAAATTCAGATGAATTATCAGTTATTGGATGGTTTGTAGTTCTCGAACCTGGATTTCTTGTAGTATTGAAGGATTGATGCTGGTGAGAAGGAATTTGTTGTTCCTTGTTCAACTCGAGAATTCGATGTTGCGATTGAGTCGATGAAGAATCCAGAATATGAACATCGCGATTCCCCTGTTGTTGAACATCTCCAGTATTTTGTGCTTGAATATTCATCTGTGCTTTCCCCAGAGTACCTTCATGTCTCAATTCTACTAGACCTTCCTTTCGCGAGTCCAGTCGATCCCTTGTCATATTACCTTGTTGAATATGTGAATCAATCGTGGGAGATACCTCCCCAGTATCTAATTCTTGATTATTCACCCCTGAGAATCGCTTCGCTTTAATCCCACTCGTTCATCGATCCTTAAAGTTTCACCAGTCATATCTCTATTTTTTCGATTCTTCTCAGTATTGCGACGGATTTCATCCATCTCCGCTTCTATCGTGGCCATTTGGATCGCTTCTTCTCGCAAATGTGAAGAAGTAGAAGATGATCCATCCGCCGCTTCATTGCTTTGTGACTGCGCTGAAGGATTTTCCGCCTCTACCACTGGATCTGGCGGGCGGAATCTTGCATCGGACGGATTGCCAGTCATTACAAACACGATTTGCTAATCAAAATCTCCAAATAGCAGCGACGAACACCAGATTTCGTGAAAATTTCTAGACAGAGAAAAAATTTTAGAGAGAGAAAATTTTTAGAGAGAGAAAATTTTTGAGAAATGGAAAAGCGATGGGTTTAGGGTTTAGGGTTTAGGGTTTAGGGTTTAGGGGTTAGGGTTTAGGGTTTAGGGTTTAGGGTTTAGGGTTTAGGATTTAGGAGTTAGGGGTTAGGGTTTAGGGTTTAGGGTTTAGGGGTTAGGGTTTAGGGGTTAGGGTTTAGGGGTTTTTTTTTATTAGAACGACCCTTGTATTGGGTCAGGGGCTTAGCAACACCCCCAGGCCTTAGCATTCATAAAATCAAAATAGTACATGAAGGGGGACGTAAACCTTACCTTCTAAATCTTGTAGGTGAAATTGATTTATCATCTAAGATAATTCAATTTTACCTAATACAATGAGGTGCACTTCTATAGAAATATAATACCTAGAGAGGACTCCTCTCTTAATACATTTTCTAGGAAAGCATAAACTAGGGAGACTCTCCCTTTACAATATAAAATGAACAAGTTCAAACCTATTCCAATAACTAACTTGTAGTTACATCATAAGAATGATTGCCAATTGTCTCTTGAAAATCAGTAGCTTACCAAGTACAGCCTTCAACTTTAAGGAGGATATTTGATTCTTTTGATTTTTCTTCTTCTAAAATTGTATATTCCCATTTTCTCTACTATATAACTTCCTCGAATTGTCCCCTTAAGCTGTTGAGAAACATAAAAGTGTTGTGGAATTTCCAAAGAGTGACTGAATTTGGCTAACAGGTCTGCTGTAGTATTTGCTTCTCTATATATATGTTGACATTGGAAATGTTTCATTTTATTGACTATCTGCAGAATATCTTGCACCAATTGTTGATATCTCCAAGGTATGTTGCTCATCTTGTTGATCCATTTGTATACCAGCTCTGAATCTATTTCCAAGACAATATACTTATATCCATGTTGCTCACACCAATCCATCCCATACTGAACAGCCTTTAACTCTGCAAAATTGTTAGTTCCAATTCCAAATGATAATGAAAATGCATAAATAAGATTACCTTGGTGATCCCTTAAAATACCTCCACCACCAGTTTTGCCTGAATTATGTAATGCACTTCCATCTGTATTGAGTTTATACTTACCTTCAGTTGGTGTTTTCCATTGTAACATTGTAACTTTATATTGTTGTTTACATTGAACTATCAGATTCATCAAGCTATCCCAATTGTTTTGCCATGGTATATTGGGGTGTACATTTTTAATAACTTGCATACTATCCTTAAAGATACCATATTGCACTCTTTGAATACTTGACTGTTTGCCTCCATACTTCACAGCACACCTGTTTTTCCAAAGATGCCAACAAATAAAGTTAGGTAATATATGTATTAGTAATTTATATACCTCATTATGGCCCTGCAGATTGCCCCATTGTATTAGTTGATTTCTTAAGCTTATGTTGGTGTGTATAACACCAAATCTTGATGCATGATACTTCCAAATATGCTTAGCAAAATTGCCTGAAATCAATATATGGCTAATGTTATCTCTTCCTTTCTGATAGCAACAGCAACATTCCTCTTCAGTTCTTCCAAATTTCAGTAAGCTCTCATTTGTAGGTAGTTTATTTCTCAAAGCTCTCCAAATAAAGAAGTTCACTTTGAAAGGAATTTGTTTATGCCAAATCATCTTATTAACAGGATCAACTATTCTTTTTTTCCTGATAATCTCCCAAGCTGATCTGATGGTAAATTTTCCATGTTCCTCAGGCATCCAAACTGCTGTGTCTGTAATCCCTTCTTGAAAATGAATAATTGTTTGTAGAATATTAGGTACTAACTCAGGTGGTACATTTTGTCTAACCTTCCCTTCATTCCAGACCCCATTTGTCAAAAACTCTGACACTTTTTTATTATTCAAACTTGAAATAAGACTATGATTGGCCATGGCCCCTTCACCTGACCAGTTATCCCACCAGAATGTACAATCTCCAGAATTTATATTCCATCTAATATGTTTTTCTACCTCAGCTTTGTTTTTTGTTAAATTCTTCCATATTATAGAGTCACCAGTGTTGTATTTCTTAGCTACAACATTAGCTCTTTGGCAGTATTTAGCCCTTAAGAATTGACTCCACAATGACTTCTTGGTTCTAAACTCCCACCAATGTTTGTATTGAAAGGCTTTACAAATATCATCTAACATTCTTATCCCAATCCCTCCTTCATTCTTTGGATAAGATAAGGTATCCCAGGAAGCCCAGTGATACTTTTTACCATCTTTATCAACTCCCCAAAAGAAGTCAGCCATCACTCTTTTAATATTATTTATAGTATTCTTTGGAGGAGACATAGCAGCTAGAGTATGAATAGGTATAGCTTGCAATACATGGTTCACTAGGGTTGTTTTGCCTCCAAAATTTAAGATTTTTGATTGCCAGCCTGAAACTCTTTTTATCACTTTAGCCACCACTTCTGAGAAGTAAATAATTCTTTGTCCACCTATGTATAAAGGACATCCCAGATAATTTATAGGATTGTTTTTCCTGGTAAAGCCTGTAACCCTTTTAATATTTTCAATTATTTCTTGGCTAGTCTTATCAGTGACCATAAAGAAACTTTTATCCTTGTTTACCATCTGATCAGACACCCTTTCATAATCCTCAATCACTTTCATAATAAGCTGTAAAGATGTACAATCTGTGGAGGTAACACCCCCAGGCCTTAACATTCATAAAAACAAAATTTACATGAAGGGGGACATTAGGCCTTACCTTCTATCATTTGGTGGTTAGAATTGACTTATCAAAAAGATTAGTCAATTCAACCTTACAATAAGATGCAATCAACAAAATAAAATACCTAAAAGAGGACTCCTCTTTTTAATACAATATTCTAAGAATGCATAAATGAGGGATTCTATCCCTTTACAAGAACTTATAAACAAGGAAAAACCTATCTATTACAAAAAATAGGTTTAAGTGATATTGAATCCACAGAATTTTCATTCATATAATTCACTATGGAGGATGTTTGATTCTCTTTGTTTTCTTCCTTCTGAAATTTTGTATCCCCATTTTGTCTAATATGTAGCTTCCTCTGATCAATCCAGTTAATTGTTGAGTAGTGTAGAAGTGTTGAATTATGTCTAAATTGTGACTCCACTTTGCTAACAAGTCTGCAGTGCCATTAGCTTCTCTATATATGTGTTTGCAATGAAAATATACCAATTTTCTGCTTATTTGCTGAATTTGCTGGACAGTGTTTTGACATCTCCAAGGTATACTTATTGTGTTGTTTATCCATTTGCATACCAGTTCTGAGTCTACTTCCATCTCAATGCATTTGTAGCCATGTTGTTCACACCAATCCAATCCATAGAGGGCTGATTTGAGCTTTGCAGTATTGTTAGTGCCTAAGCCTAAAGGTAATGAAAAAGCATATATTATTTTACCTTGGTGATCCCTTACTATACCTCCACCTCCAATCTTTCCTGAGTCTTGTGTAGCACTGCCATCAGTATTGAGTTTGTACATGCCCTCCAATGGTTTTTTCCAGCCTACCATTGTAATTTGAAGTTGCTGTTGACAATGATCTAATACATTGATCAAGCTGTCCCAATTCTGTTTCCATGGTATGTTGGGATATACCATTTTTACTACCTGCATAGTATCTTTAAAAATACCATATATAACTCTATGAACACTGGATTTCTTTCCTCCATATTTTACAGCACACCTGTTCTTCCATAAATTCCAACAAACAAAGTTAGGCAAAATATAATTAAGTAACTTATATACCTCATTTTGTCTAGGCTGATTTATCCAGCATAATAACAGACTTCTCAAGTCTGTTTGATTATATAATGCCCCAAGTTTAGCTGCATAATAATGCCAAATATATTTAGCAAAATGGCCAGTAATCAGTATATGATTAATATCATCTGTTCCTTTCTTATGACAACAATAACATTCAACCTCATTTCTTCCTAACTTCTGCAGATTTTCATTAGTTGGCAATTTGTTTCTCAAAGCTCTCCAAATAAAGAAAGATACTTTGAAAGGAATATGTTTATGCCAAATAATAGTATTAATAGGATCCTTAACCCTCTTCTTTCTAATAACTTCCCATGCAGATGCAATAGAAAACTTACCATTATATTCAGGTGTCCAAATAGCATTATCTGTATTCTCAGGATTATAATGGAAACTGGTTTGAAGAATATCAGGCACAAGTATAGGAGGAACATTTTTTCTAATAATGCTTTTATTCCAAGTACCATTCTGCAGAAATTCAGAAACAGTACTATTGTTTAGGCTTGAAATATTGTCACATATATTGGAAATGGCCCCCATTCCTGACTAATTATCCCACCAGAAACTGCATGTACCAGAGTTAATATTCCATTGAATATATTGTTCCACTTCTTGTCTATTTCTAGTAAAGTACCTCCAAACAATAGAATCCCCAGAATCATACTTTTTGGCCACTAGATTAGCTCTTTGACAGTATTTGGCTTTCAAAAACTTACTCCATAAAGATGTTTTAGTTCTAAACTCCCACCATTGTTTGTATTGGAATGCTTTACAAACATCATCAATCAGCCTTAATCCAATACCACCTTCACTAGTTGGGTAGGATAAAGTATTCCATGATGCCCAATGGTACTTTTTACCATCTTTGTCTCTTCCCCAGAAAAAATCAGCAATGACTCTTTTAATATGTTTGAGAATAGTTTTTGGAGGAGATACAGTAGCTAAAATATGAATAGGAATAGACTGTAGAACATGTTTAACAAGAATGGCTTTACCACCAAAATTCAAAATCTTGGCTTGCCACCCTGAGATTTTTTTAATAATCTTCTCCACCATATCAGAATAATATATAACTCTTTGACCTTCAATATATAAAGGACATCCAAGGTAAATAATAGGACTGTTCTTAATATTAAAACCAGTTTCAGTCATAATATCATCAATGATACCAGGATTAGTCTTCTCAGTAACCATGAAAAAGCTTTTTTCTTTATTCACTTTTTGATCAGAAGCCAATTCATACTTATCAATAATATTCATCATAAGCTGTAATGAATGTCTCTCAGTAGAAGAAAATATAATAATGTCATTAGCAAAGCTTAAGTGATTAATAAGACGCCCTCTCTTATTCATATAAAAACCTCTATACTCTGGGTGATGAAACAAAGAATTAAGCTGTCTTGATAAAACTTCAGCTCCTAATATAAATAAGGCTGGAGACAAAGGATCCCCTTGCTTGAGACCTCTTGTAGAATGAAAGAAACCATGTCTTTTGCCATTAATCACCACTGAGTACCAATTATTACTCATAATTCTCCATACTCTATCAATAAACAACTCTCCAAATCCCATTTTTCTTAGAACTAAACAAGTATATGTCCAAGATACCCTGTCATAAGCCTTAACCATGTCCAATTTGATAACCACATTTTTTCCTTCTTTAGGTAATTTGATACCATGAATAATTTCCTGAGCTAACATGATGTTTTCTGATATACTCCTTCCTTTAACAAAACCAGCTTGATTATCAGAAACAATGTTAGGCAATATAGGTGCCAATCTAGTACTCATGATCTTAGAGATAATCTTATTAGTAAAATTACTTAAACTAATAGGTCTAAAATCCTTTAACTTATTAGGGTGATCCACCTTAGGAAGAAGGATTAAGCAAGCATGAGTCATGTATTTAGGCATATCATGACCATTGAAGAAAGCATGTATAGCAGCCATGGGGTCTTCCTTAATAATATCAAAACAGACTTGATAAAATTTTCCTCCTATACCATCAGGTCCTGGTGCAGATTGAGGATTCATTTCCATTACCACTTTTCTCAATTCTTCCATGGTAGGCATCCTTTCCAGTTCTGTATTTTGAGCTTGATTAATCAACTTGGGAATATATTGTAACAAATCCTCATCTATTTTTCCTTGTTTGCCAGTGAAAATATTTTGATAATACTCACATGATTCTTTAGCAATATTCTCCTCACCATGAATCCAACCACCATTATCATTCAAAAGTTTGTGTATAGACATCCTCTTCCTTTTACCTCTAATAACAGAGTGAAAGTATTTAGTATTTGCATCTCCTTCTTTTAACCAATGCATCTGTGTTTTTTGTTGAAGGATTGCATACTCCAGTTTCAAATATTTTATATAATTGGCATTAGTAGCATAAAGAATCTCTCTATTCTCCTGGCTATTATCCCTAAGAAGATTTCCTTCAGCAGTTTTAACACCCTCTTCATGTTGCTTAACCTTCTCAAACACATCCCCATATTCCTTTTTGGACCAAACTCTTAAAGTTTTGGTTAATCTACTCATCTTAGCATGTAAAATACACATGGGATTGCCTACCACTTTCCTTTTCCAACAATTCTCAACAGTCTATAAAAATGACTCATTTTCAGTCCAACAGTTAAGAAATTTGAAATATTTGATCACATTCTCCTTATTCTCATGCATTTCCAACAATAAAGGGCAATGATCAGACCCCACTGCTGGAAGATGTGTAATTGTAGTTTGAGGCATTCTTTCCATCCATTTATCATTTATCATTCCTCTATCCAATCTCTTCCATATTCTATCTCCATCCTTTCTATGGTTACACCAAGTATAAGGATGACCACTATAACCCATATCCAACAAACCACAGGAATCAATAATCTCAATAAACTCTAAACTCTTATTAATATTGTAAGCTCTACCTCCCATCTTCTCTTGTGTAGATGATATCACATTGAAATCTCCAATAATACACTAGGGGTACACTGTATTAGACCATTTCAACATGCTATCCCAAAGAGGTTTTCTCATCTGATCTTTACATTTTGCATATACATATGTCATGATAAACTTCTCACTGCATTCATCATGACTAATTTCACAAACTATATACTGTGGATCACTTTCCAAAATAGTGCAAATGACCTTATTTGACCAAAACAACAAGATTTTGTTATTAGGATTATTATAAGCATTATCCATCATAACTTGCAATCTATAAGACTCAATTTGAGACTGGTTAACAAAGGGCTCTAAAATTGCAATCATAGTAAGATGATGAAGCTTCCTAAGGTTAATAATTCTTTCAAGAGCACCAAAGGTGTTGATACTCCTAGCATTCCAACATAAGAGATTGATCATTAAAAACCTCTACTTCTAGCTCTAGTATTTGGTTTACTAGTACTAGGATTTTTATTTTGTTTTAAAAGTTTCCTACCCCTTGGTGAAAGACCTTGTTTGCCTGCAACCTCTCTAATTTCATCAGCATTAGAAGAGTTAAGCAACAGGTTTTTTTTATGTTGATCAGAGATGTTGGTTTCCACCTCTGTTTCCATACCCTCCTCAACAGATTGAGTATCCTCATCATGATCATCTTCTGAATCAGGTTCTTTATATTCATCAAAAGTACTTTGATGAACACTAGATCCTTTATCAGTAGTTTCTTGATTCTTATTACACAGATGAGGATTATTTAATTTAACTTTATCAGGTGGTTCTTTCTCAACATTATAGACAGGGCCCTGTTCATCCATTTTATCTTTTCCTTTAGATTGTCTAACATGCTGATAAGTAATATCCTCCTGACCACAACCAACCTCTCCTCCATCAGCTACACCAACAGTATCAACATAAAGGGGAGCAGGGGTGGGGAGCATTGAGTCAATACCTGGTATATCAGTTGGTAAAATAGACTGTTTATTACTGTTGTCATTTAATTCCTTCATTTGCTGTTTATTTGTTTTTTCTCTATGTACAGTCCTTCCTGTATTATAAACTTGTGTATGATCTTGTATTTGCTCAGCTTGTTTCTCTTTTCCATATTCCAAAGTTGTAAATTCCTGCACTTCAAGATCAATATATGTATTTTTGGTAGGGATAGAGATCATACCTGTTTGAGATTGCTGAGGATGAACAATAACCTTATCAGTGTGAAATCTTACTTGCTGATTCCCACTTCTTCTCCTTTGGATTTTCCAGTCATCTTGTATCATTTGCTGCTGAGTTTGTTCATGTTGATGTTTTTGTTGATTATGATCTGCATCATTTACACCTGTATCCACAATTGGGATCTGCAAAGTTCCAGTATCATTTTTATTGTCTTTCCTGGGTTTGTTTTTTTCCAACTCCTTTCTTCTTTTATTTTCCTCATCCCTTTGTTTAATAATGTAATCCATCTCCTTATGACCTTGATGTTTGCAGTAGAAACAGTAATCTGGAATGTTATCATATTCAATCTTTTGCCACCTCCCATCAGTAATATCTTCTCCCTTGTAACCCAGCCATATGTGAGGTGGCCTTTCTTTAGTTAAATCCACCTGAACTTTAACTCTTGCCTGGCTACCTCTTGTTTTGTTAATAGATGCTGAATCAAGATAAAGGACTCTACCAATAGGGGATAACAAACAGGTGATGAATTCCTTGTTATAACAGTGCCATGGTAACTCAGGTAATGAAATCCAAATTGGTACAAGAGGTGTCTCTTCTTCAGGCTTAAATGAAGGTGTCCAGGCGTGTATTCTCATTATTTGACCAGCTATAGACATTCTTTGTTTAGTCCAAACCATATTGTAGTCAAGTTCATTATCAAGATCAATGTACACATGTCTTGAGTTAAAATGTGCTATCTTCACACCTCCAGAAAGTTGAGTTTGGAGTATGAAGTTCTTTCTAATTAAATCTACCCTAGGCATGGTGTATATGAATTTACCAATAAGAGTATACTTGCAAGTCGATGCTAAATCTTTGACAACCTTATCCTTAACATACAGAACAACTGGTAATCCCTGTTTAGTAGTTATTTCAGGCTCACTTAATTTGATACTAACCCCTTTCTTAGATTGATTATATCTCAGCCTGTCAGCATAGGTCTGGATGATAGTATAAGGGGCAGGTTTAGGTGTTTGATTCTTCTTAGGAAAACTGCTAGAGTTGCCTATAGGATGATCAATTTTCTCAGGCATATTTCTATTGACATTACGATCATAATTGCTAGTAATTTTAGGAAAATTGGCCTGATATTCCTGATTTCTACCAGTCTCTTTACCAGTTCTATCATTTTCCTTCAATCTATTATCAGAATTATGAATAGCATGCAATGAAGGATGATTACCTTGAACTTGTTCTGGAATAGGAATTAAACCACGCGAATACTCACCCATTTCCTTGTTTTTGGAGAATTGAATTGCATCTACCTGAGTTCTTGGTGTGGTAATTGTAAATCTTTGCGAAGGATGAACTTCTTCTTGTAAACTAGGGTTTCTTGTAGTTGGAATCGCAGTTTGTTGATAGCTTACAGGATCCTTGTTCAATTGGCTATTACTATTGTGTCGATTACCCAATTGTTGCCCCTCCATATTTCCTTGTTCTTGAATGTTCATCTGCGATTTCCCCAGATTACCTTCATATCGCGATTCGACCACTTCACCTTCATGTCGCGAATCGATTCGATCCCGTTTTTCATGTTCACCTTGTTGAATATTTGAATCTGTATTAGATGGTGATTCCCCAATACCAATTCCTTGTTGATTATCACTCAATCGCCTTTGGCTAGAACTCGATCGCGGTGAATCTGTTTCCTTTGATTCACTTCTTCCCCCTTCCACCAGTTTATCCCTCCTTGATATTTCATCGATCATTCCACTAGTATTACGCCTTCTTTCAGAATTGCGACGAACCTCATCCAACTCCGCCTCCACCGTCGCCACTTGGATCACTTCTTCCCTCAAGTGCGAAGAAGTAGAAGAAGCTCCATCCGTCGCCTCATTGAATTGCACTTTCTCCCCCCCTAACGATGGATCTAGGGGTCGAAATCTGTCATCCAATTGATTTCCAACCATTACAAACAATTTTTGCCAATCAATTTCACGATCAGCAACGATGAACTCAACAATTCGTGAAAAATTTTCTAGAGAGAGAAAATTTTTTAGAGAGAGAAAATTTTAGAGAGAGAAAAAATCTGAGAAATGAAAAAGCGATAGGGTTTAGGGGTTAGGGTTTAGGGATTAGGGGTTAGGGTTTAGGGCTTAGGGGTTAGGGTTTAGGGTTTAGGGTTTAGGGGTTAGGGTTTAGGGTTTAGGGTTTAGGTTCTAGGGGTTAGGGTTTAAGGTTTAGGGGTTAGGGTTTAGGGGTTAGGGTTTAGGGTTTAGGGTCTAAGGTTTAGGGTCTAGGGGTTAAGGGTTAGGGTTTAGGGTTTAGGGTTTAGGGTTTAGGATTTAGGGTTTAGGGTCCAGGGGTTAGGGTTTAGGGTTTAGGGTCTAGGGGTTAGGGTTTAGGGTTTTTTTTTGTGAACGACCCTTGGAGTGGGTCAGGGGCTTAGCATCACCCCCAGGCCTTATCATTTCATGAAAATCAAAATTACAAGAAGGGGGACTAGACCTTACCTTCTATGATTTGGTAGGTATGTATTGATACATCTACTAAGATATATCAATATAACCTTATACAATAAGATGCCTAGCTATGGAAATAAATCCTAAGAAAGCTTAAATTAGGGAGACTCTCCCTTTTACAAGATTGGAAATGAAATAGTAAACTTATATTGCTAACACAGTCAATAAAAGTTTGATGCCAATTGTAATATTACACATATGAATATGAAAACACTAAGGAGGATGTTTAATTCTCTTGAGCTTCCTTATTCTAAAATTTTGTATGCCCATCTTTTCCAACACATAACTTCCTCTAATTGTTCCTTGGAGTTGTCTTATTGTATAGAAATGTTGAGGTATTTCCAAATTGTGACTCCATTTGGATAACATATCAGCTGTACAGTTTGCTTCTCTAAATATATGATGACATTGAAAATGATCCATTTTCCTAGCTATCTGTTGAATTTGTTGGACAGTTTCAGCACATCTCCAAGGTATATTGATTGTGTTGTTGATCCATTGACATAGTAACTCTGAATCTACTTCCAACTCTATTTTTTTGTAGCCATGTTGCTCACACCAACTCAGCCCATATAGTGCAGCCTTAATCTCTGCAATATTGTTAGTACCAATACCAAATGGTAAAGAAAAAGCAAAGATTATTTTACCTTGATAATTCCTTAGAATTCCTCCTCCTCCAATCTGTCCTGAACTATGCAAACAACTACCATCTGTATTGAGTTTATAATTATCTATACCTGGTTTAGTCCAGCTTACCATGATTATCTTGTATTGTTGTTGACATTGCTCTATTAGATTAATCAAATTGCTCCAACTAGATTGCCATGGTATGGTAGGAAAAACTGTTTTGATAACCTGCATCACATCTTTGAATATGCCATATTTCACTTTGTATATGCTTGACTTCTTCCTTCCATACTTGACAGAGCACCTGTTCTTCCATAGATTCCAACAAATGAGAATAGGTAAAATATGTAAAAGAAGTTTGTGTACCTCATTTTTTGATTGCAGATTTTTCCATTGCAGTAAGTGATGTCTCAAGGTAGTATGAGCTGGAACTACTCCAACTGTTGATGCATGAATCCTCCAAATATATTTGGCAAATGTGCCATTAATAAGTATGTGGTTAATATCATCTTTACCTTTATTATAACAACAATAACAATCAGATATCTCAAGACCCAACCTCTGCATGATTTCATTAGTGGGCAATTTACCTTTTAAAGCTCTCCAAATAAAGAAAGCTATTTTAAAAGGTAGGTGTTTATGCCATATAAAATTATTTATAGGATCAGTGTTTCTTTTCTTTCTAATGTTTTCCCAAGCAGATGCAATAGTAAAATTGCCAGACTCAACAGGAATCCATATAGCAGTGTCTTTTTGCCTTGGTTTAAAATTGATAGTTGTTTGAAGAATATTTGGTATCAACCAAGGGGGTACATGTTGTCTCAATAATCTTTCATTCCATTGCCCATTTATTAAGAAATCAGCTACAATACTGTTATTTAAACTAGATATATGATCACATTGATTGGCAAGAGTTTCAATATCCAACCAATTGTCCCACCAAAAGCTTGAATTACCAGAATTGATATGCCATTTAATAAGAGGCTCTACCTTGTGTCTATTTCTTGTTAAATATCTCCATACTAAAGAATCCCCAGTATCATATTTTTTAGCCACAGGATTGGCTCTTTGACAGTATTTGGCTTTCAAAAATTGACTCCACAAGGAATTTTTGGTTCTAAACTCCCACCATTGCTTATATTGAAAGGCAGTACAGATTTCTTCAAGTGATCTTACACCAATACCTCCTTCATTAGTTGGATATGTCATATTTTCCCATGAAGACCAATGGTATTTCTTTCCATCTTTGTCTATCCCCCAAAAGAAATCAGCCATAATTTTTGTAATACAGTTTAAAGTTGTTTTTGGAGGAGAAATAGCAGCAAGTGTATGAATAGGGATAGATTGTAATACATGCTTCACCAAAGTAATTTTGCCTCCAAAATTTAGAATTTTGGAATGCCAACCAGCAATTCTTTTGATCACCTTTTCAACAACCTCAGAGTAATAGATAACTCTTTTCCCTCCAAAATATAGAGGGCATCCAAGGTAGTTAATAGGGCTATTCTTCCTACCAAATCCAGTAACCCTCTTTATTTCATCTATAATAGCTGAATTAGTTTTAGATGTTACCATAAAGAAAATTTTTTCCTTATTTACATTTTGATCAGAAACTTCCTCATACTGTTCAATAATCTTCATTACATGATGAAGAGAATAATTATCAGTAGAGGTAAAAATGATTATATCATCTGCAAAACTAAGATGATTAATTCTAGGACCATTAATCTCCATATGGAACCCTCTATATAACTGATTTTGGTGAAGTAGATTGAGTTGTCTTGAAAGGACTTCAGCACCTAGGATAAATAATGCTGGAGATAATGGATCACCCTGTTTAAGCCCCCTCTTAGATTTGAAAAAACCATGCCTCTTGCCATTAATAACAACAGAGTACCAATTATTACTCATAATCCTCCAAACTCTATCAATGAACACTTCACTAAATCCCATTTTTCTCAAAACAAGGCAAGTATAGGTCCATGAAACTCTATCATAGGCTTTACTCATGTCCAGCTTAATGACTATATTACTACCTTCTCTAGGTTTTTTAATACCATGGATAATCTCCTGAGCCAACAGGATGTTCTCAGAGATGCTTCTACCTTTGACAAAACCTGATTGGTTTTCAGATACTATACTAGGTAGGATGGATGCCAATCTAGTACTAAAGATCTTAGAGATGATCTTATTGGTGAAGTTACTAAGACTGATAGGTCTGTAATCTTTGAGTCTGCAGGGGTGATCAATCTTAGGTAGAAGGATTAGACAAGCATGAGTCATATATTTAGGCATAATATTACCACTAAAAAAATATCTAACAGCAGCCAAAAGATCTTCTTTAATAATATCAAAGCATACTTGAAAGAATCTTCCACCAAAACCATCAGGACCAGGGGCTGAATTAGGATTCATACTCATAATGATCCTTTTCAATTCATCCTCATCAGGTAATCTGTCTAATAATTCATTTTGTTCATGAGTGATACCTTTATTAAGACACTGGAGATACTCTTCATTAATCTTATCAGAACTTCCATTAAAAATCTCCTCATAATAATCACAAGCCATTTTAGCAATATTGTCTTCCCCTTGGATCCAAGCTCCACTATCTTCCATCATTTTGTGTATAGCCATTCTATTTCTTTTACCTCTAATCACAGCATGAAAATATTTGGTATTTGCATCCCCCTCCTTTAGCCAATGCATTTGAGTTTTCTGCTGAAGAATATTATGTTCAAGCTTCAAATACTTAATGTAATTAGCATTGACAGCTTTCAATCTCTCCCTATTTGCAGTACTATTATTTATAACCAGATTATTTTCAGCCTCCTTTACCAATTCCTCATACTTCTTCACTTTATCAAATATATCCCCATACTCATGTTTTGACCATTCTCTTAATGTTCTAGTTAACCTCTTCATCTTTGTATGAAAACTCAACATAGGATTACCACTCACAGCTCTTTTCCAGCAATCTTCCACAATAGATAAGAATGAAACATTCTCAGTCCAACAATTCAAAAATTTAAAATATTTGGTAATATTAGACTGTGCATTACTAATTTCCAACAATAAAGGACTGTGATCTGATCCTATAGATGGAAGATGAGTAATGCTAGAATGAGGCATTGTTTCAATCCATTTGTCATTTGTCATACCCCTGTCCAATCTTTTCCAGATTCTTGCACCATCCTTCCTATGGTTGCACCAAGTATAGTTTTGACCATGATATCCCATATCCACTAAACCACAAGCCTCAATAATGCTAATAAATTCCAGACTCTTTTTGATATTATAATCTCTACCTCCCAATTTCTCATTGACTGAGGTTATCACATTGAAATCTCCTATGAGACACCAAGGGTAAGAAGTTACAGACCATCTTAACATAACATCCCAAAGAGGTTTCCTCAAATGATCCTTACACTTAGCATAAACATAAGTCATAAGGAATTTGTCACTACAATTAACATGACTAACCTCACAAGTCACCTGTTGTTGATCACTATCCAATATATTACAAGTAACTTCATTAGACCAAAAAAGCCAAATTTTATTATTGATATTACTGTAGCTATGATTCATTAGTAATTGCATTCTAAAATAATCTATTTGAGATTGATTTGAAAAAGGTTCTAAAACAGCCAACATAGAAAGATTATGAAGCCTCCTCAAATTAATCAATCTTTCAAGAGCACCAAAAGTAGTGATGCTCCTAACATTCCAACATAGCATCTTAATCATCAAAATCCTCTACTTCTAGCTCTAGTGTTAGGTTTATTCATGCTAGTATTTTGATTAGATTTAAGTAATTTTCTACCTCTTGGAGAGAGCCCTTGTTTAGCTGTAACATCTCTAATTTCATCAACATTAGAGGTGTTTAACAGGGTTCTTTTGTGAATTTGATGAGAGGAACCTATGTCTTCCCTTGGCTCCCTACCTTCCCTTAAGAATTGAGTATCAGAATCATACTCTTCCTCAGAATCAGGTTCTTTATACTCATTAAGAGTATCTCTATGATGAATATTAGGAATATTACCAATGTTATCAACATTCTTATTATGATGTTGAGATGGATCATTAATATTGATTTTATCAGGGGGTACTTTATCATTCAATGATCCCAGTTCATCAATTTTACCTTTTCCTTTATCAAGTCTAGACTGAATTAATCTATGTGTCTCCTGACATTCACCTTCCACACCTCCAACAGCTACACCAGTAGTATCAGAACCAATAGTAATAGTAAGGGGTGCAGGGGAATGGATCCTTGAGTCAATACCTGGGCTGGTTATTTTTTCCTGTTGGTAACCAGTTTGATCCTTCCTTTGTACCTGAACATCTCTTCTTTGTTGTTTATTCCTTTGATCACTATGTTCTCCAATGTTGTAAGACTGACTCTTGTTGAGATGATCAACATTGTGTGACTTATTCTCATGAGTTTGCTTTATCTGTTCCTCCACTTCTTCTTCATCAGTTGTGAGTTCCTGCAGTTCCAAATTAATATAAGTGTTCTTAGTAGGTATAGAAACATTACCTGTCTGAGCTGGTGTTTGTTGAGCAGCCACCCTGTCTACATTAAATCTGACTTGTTGATTTGGATTTTTCCTCCTTTGTGTGTGCCATTCATCTTGTACCAACTGTTGTTGATTATCATGTGTTGATTGTGTTTGTTGGATATGAACTTTCTCCCTTATACCTGGTTCCATAACCTGGAAAGATTGTGATACTTCATTGCTATTGTAAATATTACCCTGTCTGTCTTTGTTTCTTTCCAACTCTTTTTTCCTTGTATTCTCAGCATCCCTTTGCTTGACAATGCAATCAGATTCCTTATGCCCTTGATGCTTACAATAAAAACAGTAATTAGGTATGCTATCATAATCTATTTTTTGCCATCCACCATCAGTTATGTCCTCTCCTATATATCCCATCCAAATATGGGATGGCCTATCCTTGGTTAAGTCCACTTGTACTTTCACTCTTGCTTGACTGCCTCTAGTTTTGTTAATGGATGCAGAATCCAAGTATAAGACTCTCCCAATGAGTGATAAGAGGCTAGTTATGAATTCCTTGTTGTAGCAATGCCAAGGTAATTCTGGTAGTGATATCCATATAGGAACAAGAGGGGTTTCTTCATCAGGTGTAAATGTTGGAGTCCAAGCTTGGATTCTCATGACTTGTCCAGCAATTGTCATACGTTGCTTTGTCCAAACCATATTGTAATCCAACTCATTATCAAGATCAATATACACATGTCTAGAATTGAAATGAGCAATTTTAACCCCCCCAGACAGCTGAGTTTATAAAATTTTTCCTAATGAGTTCCAATCTAGGCATAGTATATATGAATTTTCCTATCAAGGTGAATTTACAGGTAGATGCCAAATCTTTTAATACTTCATCTTTCACATACAAAACTGCTGGCAATCCTTGTTTAGTAGTGATCTCAGGCTCACTCAAGTTGATACTCACCCCTTTCCTAGACTGATTAAACCTCAATCTATCAGCATAAGTCTGAACCACAGTGTAGGATGCAGGCTCTTTAATTTGATCTTTCTTGGGAAATTTATCACTATGTCCTGATGGAAAATCACTTCTATCAACTAAATTTCGATGAACAGGGTTATCAAAATTGGTAGAAATCTTGGGAAAGTTAGTTTGATAATTGTGTTGCCTGGTAGACTCCCTATTCATTCTGTCTATTTTTTGCAAATTAGTAACAGGATTAAGAGTAATATTGGGAAGACTAATGTTACCTTGATTCATATTCTGTGTATTCAAAGTAATATCGCTACTTCGCAATTGACGACCATTATCTATCTCACCTGAATTTCTTGTAGCTATGTTTGCTAATTGTTGATTTTGTTGATACCTGTCTGCGTTAATGTTCAATTCAGAGCTATGTTGTTGTGATTGACTCGAAGAATTACCCTGTTGATAAACCTCGCGATTACCCTGTTCTTGACGATTTCTCTGCGATTTCATCAGGTCATCTTCCATGCGAGATTCACTGTTTCGACCACCAATTTCTTCCCCAATTTGTGGATTACGAGTATCTAGATTAAGTGACAAATCCCCAGTACTTGATTCTTGTCGATTTTCATCCAGTAACCCTTTTGGAGAATGCGATTTCTCCATATCTCTCGACTGCGAATCTACCTTTCCGAGTTCGATCTGTTCTTCCACCCTTTCGCCCCCCTTTCCACTCAGATTTCGATTCTTTACAGCATGACGACGCATTTCATCCATGTCTTCCTCTATAGTCGCAACTTGGATCGCCTCTTCCCTCAAGCGCGAAGAGGAGGACGATGATCCATCCGCCATTTCATTATTTTTCGATTGAACTTTCGATTCCTCCACTCCAATCGGCGGATCTGGAGGTCGAAATCGTTCATCCACCATTCAAAACACGTTTTGCTGCTCAAATTCTTTGATTAACAGCGATGAACACCAGGAATCGTGAAAAATTTCTAGAGAGAGAAAATTTTTTAGAGAGAGAAAATTTTTAGAGAGAGAAAAAATTTGAGAAATGGAAAAGCAATAGGGTTTAGGGTTTAGGGGTTAGGGTTTAGGGTCTAGGGTTTAGGGGTTAGGGTTTAGGGGTTAGGGTCTAGGGTCTAGGGTTTAGGGGTTAGGGTTTAGGGTCTAGGGTTTAGGGTTTAGGGTTTAGGGGTTAGGGTTTAGGGTTTAGGGGTTAGGGTTTAGGGGTTAGGGTTTAGGGGTTAGGGTTTAGGGGTTAGGGTTTAGGGTTTAGGGTTTAGGGTTTAGGGTTTAGGGTTTAGGGTTTAGGGTTTAGGGTTTTGGGGTTTAGGGTTTAGGGTTTAGGGTTTAGGGTTTGGGGTTTAGGGTTTAGGGTTTAGGGTTTAGGGTTTAGGGTTTAGGGTTTAGGGTTTGGGGTTTGGGGTTTGGGGTTTGGGGTTAGGGTTTGGGGTTTGGGGTTTTTTTTTTTATTAACGACCCTTGAGGTGGGTAGGGGCTAAGCATCACCCCCAGGCCTTAACATTGATATAAGAAAAAGATACATGGAGGGGGACATAGAACCTTACCTCCTTCCTAAGTTGAGTTAATTGAATTACCTACTAAGGTTATCAATTAACTCATTACATTTGTTGTATTCTAAAACAAAGCACCTAGAGATACCTCTCAAAATTACTAAGTTCTAGAAAAACTTAAACAAGGGAGACTCTCCCTTTACAAGATATGATAAAAGAGATAACCTACTTTATTAACATATAAAATAGATTTTAAGTCAATGAAATTGATTGAACAAATACAAGATTGTCATGGAGGATGTTTAATCCTCTTGATCTTCCTTCTTCTAAATAGTTGCATGCCCATTTTGTCTAGTATGTAATTTCCTTTAATAGCACCTCTAAGCTGCTAAGGGGTGTAAAAATGTTGAATTATATCCATCTTGTGACTCCCTTTTGCTAGTAAGTCAGCCATGGCATTTGCCTCTCTATAAATATGTTGGCACTGAAAAAATTCCATGTTCTTGCTTATGTCTTGAAGCTGCTGAATGTCTTGTTGACTTCTCCATGGAATGTACTGTGTGTTGTTGATCCATTTGACCAGTAGTTCAGAATCTACTTCCAATATGAGCCTCTTGAATCCATGTTGTTGACACCAATTTAATCCATAAAGAGCAGCTTGTATTTCTGCAAAATTATTAGTACCAAAAGCCAAAGGAATAGAAAAAGCATAAATAAGTTTACCTTGATCATCTCTAAGTATACCTCCACCACCTGTTTGACCTGTATTGTGGATGGCACTGCCATCAGTATTAAGTTTATAGATACCTGAGGGTGGCCTGTTCCATCTCACTAAGGTTATTTTAAGATATTGTTGACATTGATCAACATATTGAAGAAGCCTCTCCCAACTGTTGAACCATGGTATAGTTGGATATACAGATTGAATGATCTGCATACTATCTTTAAAGATAGCTAATTCTACTCTTGAAATGTTTGATTGTTTACCTCCGTACTTAACTGAACACCTGTTTTTCCACAAGTTCCAACAAATAATATTGGGTAAAATGATAAAAAGAAGTTTTTGTACCTCATTACTAGTTTGTAGATTTTTCCATTTAAGTAACAGACTTCTGATAGAAGTACTGTCAATTACTAATCCCACTCTTTGTGAGTGACACTTCCAAATATATTTAGCAAAATTACCAGTAATAAGAATATGATTTAAATCATCTTTGCCCTTCCTATAACAACAATTACAGTCTTCCTCTTCTTTTCCAAATCTAATCAGACTATCATTGGTAGGTAGTTTATTCCTCAAAGCTCTCCACATAAAGAAGGAAATTTTAAAAGGAATATTTCTATGCCAGATACTATTATTAATTATATCAGGTTCTTTTTTCTTCCTTATACTCTCCCATGCAGATGAAATTGAAAATTGACCATTATCTTCTAATCTCCAATAAGCTAAATCAGAAATACCCTCTTTAAGTTGTAATCTATAAGTTAGAATCATTGGAACAAGAGGTGGAGGAATATGTTGCCTTATAACAGACTTATTCCACTTTCCATCTTCAATGAAATCTAATAGCTGAGTATTATTTAGACTGGAAATATAGTCACAATAGGTTGCTATTGCACCATCTCCAAGCCAATTATCCCACCAAACACTGCAGTTACCAGACTTTATATTCCATGAAATATACCTTTCCACATCATATCTGTTTCTGGTAAGATACCTCCAGACCAAGGAATCCCCTGTATCATATTTCTTTGCTACTACATTAGACCTTTGACAGTATTTTGCCTTCAAAAAACAACTCCACAAAGTCTTTTTAGTTCTAAATTCCCACCAGTGTTTGTATTGAAAAGCAGTGCATATATCTTCTAATAATCTAACTCCAATACCACCCTCTATATAAGGAAAAGCTAAACTCTCCCATGATGCCCAATGATACTGTTTTTTATCCCTATTAGTGCCCCAGAAGAAGTCAGCTATAACTCTTCTAATATATCTAAGAGTAGTTTTAGGTGGTGAAACAGCAGCCAATGTATGAATAGGTATGGACTGCAAAACATGCTTGACCAAAGTAATTTTACCACCAAAATTCAAAATTTTAGTATGCCAACCTTTAATTTTTTTAATGATTTTATCCACCAATTCAGAATAGTAAATTATTCTTTGTCCTCCAATATACAAAGGACAACCTAAATACATAATAGGGCTATGCTTTCTTCTAAAACCAGTTTCCTCATTGATGACTTCAATAACATTCTGATTAGTATTATTAGTAACCATATAGAAGCTCTTGTCCTTATTCACTTGCTGATTAGATACTTTCTCATATTCAGCAATAGTTTCCATAATTAGTTGGAGAGAATTTCTGTTTGTGGAGGTGAAGATTATTATATCATCAGCAAAACTTAAATGGTTAATCTGTGGTCCTCTCTTCTCCATATAGAAACCCCTATAATCCTGATTCTGATAAAGATTGTTCAGCTGTCTAGATAATACCTCAGCTCCCAAAATAAATAGGGCTGGGGATAAGGGATCTCCTTGTTTAAGACCTCTAGAAGAATGGAAAAAACCATGTCTTTTTCCATTGATAACAATGGAATACCAATTATTACTCATAATTCTCCAAGTTCTGTCTATAAACAGTTCACCAAAGCCTAATTTTCTCAAAACTAAACAAGTGTAAGCCCAAGAAACTCTATCATAAGCTTTAACCATATCAAGTTTAATAACCACATTATCTCCTTCATGAGGCAAGTTAATTCTATGGATAATTTCTTGTGCCAGCATTATATTTTCAGAAATACTCCTTCCTTTTACAAAGCCTGACTGGTTTTTAGAAATAATACTAGGTAAAATAGGTGCCAGTCTAGTACTCATAATCTTAGAAATGATCTTGTTAGTAAAGTTGCTTAGACTAATAGGTCTAAAGTCTTTTAGCTTATTAGGATGTTCAACTTTAGGTATCAACACCAAACAAGCATGAGTCATATACTTAGGCATGTCAAAACCATTGAAAAAGTGTTGAACAGCAGCCAAAAGATCATCTTTTATTATATCAAAACATACCTGAAAAAATTTCCCCCCTATACCATCTGGTCCTGGTGCAGAATTGGGATTCATATTCATTATCACATTCTTCAATTCATCTATATTAGGCATCTGTTCCAGCTTAATATTTTGTTCATCAGTAATGATTCTACTAATACACTGAAGACTATCCTCATTAATAGCCTCATTTTTGCCAGTGAAAATTTGTTTATAGTAATCACAGGCAGTTTTAACAATATTCTCTTCCCCTTGTATCCATTCACCATTCTCAGACTCAAGCTTAGTAATACACATTCTTTTTCTTCTACCTCTCATAATAGTATGAAAATATTTGGAGTTGGTATCACCTTCCTTTAACCAATGAATCTATGTTTTTTGTTGCATAATGTCATATTCTAATTTCATGTATCTAATGTACTGAGCATTTAAGGCCTGCAGTTTCTCTCTATTTTCCTGATTATTTTCCTGAATAATATTCTCCTCAGCAAGTTTAACCATCTCTTCAAACTGTTTGACTTTGATGAAAAATCCCCAAATTCTTTTTTGGACCAATTCCTCAAAATAACAGTAAGTCTCTTCATTTTAGTATGTAATATCCACATAGGACTACCTACCACCTTTTTATTCCAACAATTTTCCACAGTTGAATAAAAAGTCTCATGCTCAGTCCAACAGTTAAGGAATTTAAAATATTTTATAGCATTTTCCTTATCATTCTTCATCTCCATTAATAATGGACAGTGATCAGAACCCCCAGAAGGCAAATGAGTGATAGAAGTGTTAGGCATAATCCTTAACCAATTATCATTGACCAATCCTCTATCCAATCTTTTCCATATTCTAGCATCACCCTTCCTATGATTACACCATGTGAAAGGCTGACCACTATATCCTAAATCAATTAAACCACATGATTCTATTATGTTGATGAAATCAAAACTTTTATTGATATTATAGTCTCTTCCACCCAATTTTTCATCAGTGGAGGATATCACATTAAAGTCTCCAATGATGCACCAAGGTTTATTCACATCAGACCATTGGATTAACCTATCCCAAAGAGGTTTCCTCAGATGTTCCTTACACTTTGCATAAACACAGGTAAGTAGAAACTTATCACTACATTCTTCATGATAAACTTCACAATTGATAAGTTGTTCATCCATGTCAATTTCTTTACAATTCATATCATTAGACCAAAAAAGCCATATTTTATTATTAGAATTACTATAACAAAAATCCATCAACAATTTCAATCTATAAGCTTCCAACTGAGAACTATTAGCAAAAGGCTCAAGAATAGCAATCATAGTGAGCTTGTGAATTTTCTTTAAGTTGATTAATCTTTCAAGAGCACCAAATGTATTAATGCTCCTAGCATTCCAACATATGAGACTAATCATTAAACACCTCTACTTCTAGCTTTAGTATTAGGTTTACTAAAACTAGCAGTCTTGTTTTGTCTAGAAACTTTCCTACCCCTAGAAGACAAGCCCTGTTTGCGTTTGGGGGTTAGGGTTTAGGGTTTAGGGTTTAGGGTTTAGGGTTTGGGGTTTGGGGTTTGGGGTTTGGGGTTTAGGGTTTAGGGTTTAGGGTTTAGGGTTTAGGGTTTAGGGTTTAGGGTTTAGGGTTTAAGGTTTAGGGTTTAGGGTTTCGGATTTAGGGTTTAGGGTTTAGGGTTTGGGGTTTGGGGTTAGGGTTTAGGGTTTAGGGTTTGGGGTTTGGGGTTTAGGGGTTAGGGTTTAGGGTTTAGGGTTTGGGGTTTGGGGTTTGGGGTTTGGGGTTTGGGGTTAGGGTTTCGGGTTTCGGGTTTAGGGTTTCGGGTTTGGGGTTTGGGGTTTGGGGTTTGGGGTTTGGGTTAGGGTTTAGGGTTTAGGGTTTAGGGTTTTAGGGTTTTAGGGTTTTAGGGTTTTAGGGTTTAGGGTTTAGGGTTTAGGGTTTAGGGTTTAGGGTTTGGGGTTTGGGGTTTAGGGTTTGGTGTTTAGGGTTTGGGGTTTGGGGTTTAGGGTTTAGGGTTTAGGGTTTGGGGTTTGGGGGTTGGGGGTTAGGGTTTTGGGTTTGGGGTTTGGGGTTTGGGGTTTAGGGTTTAGGGTTTAGGGTTTAGGGTTTAGGGTTTTTTTTTATTAAACGACCCTTGAGGTGGGTAGGGGCTAAGCATCACCCCCAGGCCTTAACATTTATATAAGAAAAAGATACATGGAGGGGGACATAGAACCTTACCTCCTTCCTAAGTTGAGTTAATTGAATTACCTACTAAGGTTATCCATTAACTCATTACATTTGTTGTATTCTAAAACAAAGCACCTAGAGATAATCCTCTCAAAATTACTAAGTTCTAGATAAACTTAAACAAGGGAGACTCTCCCTTTACAAGTTATGATAAAAGAGATAACCTACTTTATTAACATTTAAAATAGATTTTAAGCCAATGAAATTGATTGAACAAATACAAGATTGTCATGGAGGATGTTTAATCCTCTTGATCTTCCTTCTTCTAAATAGTTGCATGCCCATTTTGTCTAATATGTAATTTCCTTTAATAGCACCTCTAAGCTGTTGAGAGGTGTAAAAATGTTGAATTATATCCATCTTGTGACTCCCTTTTGCTAGTAAGTCAGCCGTGGCATTTGCCTCTCTATAAATATGTTGGCACTGAAAATATTCCATGTTCTTGCTTATGTCTTGAAGCTGCTGAATGTCTTGTTGACTTCTCCATGGAATGTACTGTGTGTTGTTGATCCATTTGACCAGTAATTAAGAATCTACTTCCAATATGATCCTCTTGAATCCATGTTGTTGACACCAATTTAATCCATGAAGAGCAGCTTGTATTTCTGCAAAATTATTAGTACCAAAAGCCAAAGGAATAGAAAAAGCATAAATAAGTTTACCTTGATCATCTCTAAGTATACCTCCACCACCTGTTTGACCTGTATTATGGATGGCACTGCCATCAGTATTAAGTTTATAGATACCTGAGGGTGGCCTGTTCCATCTCACTAAAGTTACTTTAAAATATTGTTGACATTGATCAACATATTTAAGAAGCCTCTCCCAACTGTTGAGCCATGGTATAGTTGGATATACAGATTGAATGATCTGCATACTATCTTTAAAGATAGCTAATTCCACTCTTGACATGTTAGATTATTTACCTCCATACTTAATTGAACACCTGTTTTTCCACAAGTTCCAACAAATAATGTTGGGTAAAATGATAAAAAGAAGTTTTTGTACCTCATTACTAGTTTGTAGATTTTTCCATTGAAGTAACAGACTTCTGATAGTAGTACTGTCAATTACTAATCCCACTCTTTGTGAATGACACTTCCAAATATATTTAGCAAAATTACCAGTAATAAGAATATGATTTAAATCATCTTTGCCCTTCCTATAACAACAATAACAGTCTTCCTCTTCTTTTCCAAATCTAATCAGACTATCATTGGTAGGTAGTTTATTCCTCAAAGCTCTCCACATAAAGAAGGAAATTTTAAAAGGAACATTTCTATGCCAAATACTATTATTAATTATATCAGGTTCTTTTTTCTTCCTTATACTCTCCCATGCAGATGATATTGAAAATTGGCCATTATCTTCCAGTCTCCAATAAGCTAAATCAGTAATACCCTCTTTAAGTTGTAATCTATAAGTTAGAATCATTGGAACAAGAGGTGGAGGAATATGTTGCCTTATAACAGACTCATTCCATTTTCCATCCTCAATGAAGTCTAATAGCTGAGTATTATTTAGACTGGAAACATAATCACAATAGCTTGCTATTGCACCATCTCCCAGCCAATTATCCCACCAAACACTGCAGTTACCAGATTTTATATTCCATGATATATACCTTTCCACATCATATCTGTTTCTTGTAAGATACCTCCAGACCAATGAATCCCCTGTATCATATTTCTTTGCCACTACATTAGACCTTTGACAGTATTTTGCCTTCAAAAAACTACTCCAAAAAGACTTTTTAGTTCTGAATTCCCACCAGTGTTTGTATTGAAAAGCAGTGCATATATCTTCTAATAATCTAACTCCAATACCACCCTCTCTATAAGGAAAAGCTAAACTCTCCCATGATGCCCAATGATACTGTTTTTTTATCCCTATTAGTGCCCAAGAAGAAGTCAGCTATGACTCTTCTAATATATCTAAGGGTAGTTTTAGGTGGTGAAACAGCAGCCAATGTATGAATAGGCATAGACTGCAAAACATGCTTGACCAAAGTAATTTTACCACCAAAATTCAAAATTTTAGTATGACAACCTTTAATTTTTTTAATGATTTTATCCACCAATTCAGAATAGTAAATTATTCTTTGTCCTCCAATATACAAAGGACAACCTAAATACATAATAGGGCTATGCTTTCTTCTAAAACCAGTTTCCTCATTGATGACTTCAATAACATTCTGATTAGTATTATTAGTAACCATATAGAAGCTCTTGTCCTTATTCACTTGCTGATTAGATACTTTCTCATATTCAGCAATAGTTTCCATAATTAGTTGGAGGGAATTTCTATTTGTGGAGGTGAAGATTATTATATCATCAGCAAAACTTAAATGGTTAATCTGTGGTCCTCTCTTCTCCATATAGAAACCTCTATAAGCCTGATTCTGATAAAGATTGTTCAGCTGTCTAGATAATACCTCAGCTCCCAAAATAAATAGGGCTGGGGATAAGGGATCTCCTTGTTTAAGATCTCTAGAAGAATGGAAAAAACCATGTCTTTTTCCATTGATAACAATGGAATACCAATTATTACTCATAATTCTCCAAGTTCTGTCTATAAACAGTTCACCAAAGCCTAATTTTCTCAAAACTAAACAAGTGTAAGCCCAAGAAACTCTATCATAAGCTTTAACCATATCAAGTTTAATAACCACATTATCTCCTTCATGAGGCAAGTTAATTCTATGGATAATTTCTTGTGCCAGCATTATATTTTCAGAAATACTCCTTCCTTTTACAAAGCCTGACTGGTTTTTAGAAATAATACTAGGTAAAATAGGTGCCAGTCTAGTACTCATAATCTTAGAAATGATCTTGTTAGTAAAATTTCTTAGACTAATAGGTCTAAAGTCTTTTAGCTTATTAGGATATTCCACTTTAGGGATCAAAACCAAACAAGCATGAGTCATATACTTAGGCATGTCAAAACCATTGAAAAAATGTTGAACATCAGCCAAAAGATCATCCTTTATTATATCAAAACAAACCTGAAAAAATTTCCCCCCTATACCATCTGGTCCTGGTGCAGAATTGGGATTCATATTCATTATCACATTCTTCAATTCATCTATATTAGGCATCTGTTCCAGCTTAATATTTTGTTCCTCAGTAATGATTTTACTAATACACTGAAGACTATCCTCATTAATAACCTCATTTTTGCCAGTGAAAATTTGTTTATAGTAATCACAAGCAGTTTTAACAATATTCTCTTCCCCTTGTATCCATTCACCATTTTCAGACTCAAGCTTAGTAATACACATTCTTTTTCTTCTACCTCTCATAATAGTATGAAAATATTTTGAGTTGGTATCACCTTCCTTTAACCAATGAATCTGTGTTTTTTGTTGCATAATGTCATATTCTAATTTCATGTATCTAATGTACTGAGCATTTAAGGCCTGCAGTTTCTCTCTATTTTCCTGATTATTTTCCTGAATAATATTCTCCTCAGCAAGTTTAACCATCTCTTCAAACTGTTTGACTTTGATGAAAACATCCCCAAATTCTTTTTTGGACCAATTCCTTAAAATAACAGTAAGTCTCTTCATTTTAGTATGTAATATCCACATAGGACTACCTACCACCTTTTTATTCCAACAATTTTCCACAGTTGAGTAAAAAGTCTCATGCTCAGTCCAACAGTTAAGGAATTTAAAATATTTTATAGCATTTTCCTTATCACTCTTCATCTCCATTAATAATGGACAATGATCAGAACCCACAGAAGGTAAATGAGTTATAGAAGTGTTAGGCATAATCCTTAACAAATTATCATTGACCAATCCTCTATCCAATCTTTTCCAGATTCTAGCATTACCCTTCCTATGATTACACCATGTGAAAGGCTGACCACTATATCCTAAATCAATTAAACCACATGATTCTATTATGTTGATGAAATCAAAACTTTTATTGATATTATAGTCTCTTCCACCCAATTTTTCATCAGTGGAGGATATCACATTAAAGTCTCCAATAATGCACCAAGGTTTATCCAAATCAGACCATTGGATTAACCTATCCCAAAGAGGTTTCCTCAGATGTTCCTTACACTTTGCATAAACACAGGTAAGTAGAAACTTATCACTACAATCTTCATGATAAACTTCACAATTGATAAGTTGTTCATCCATGTCAATTACTTTACAATTCATATCATTAGACCAAAAAAGCCATATTTTGTTATTAGAATTACTATAACAAAAATCCATCAACAATTTCAATCTATAAGCTTCCAACTGAGAACTATTAGCAAAAGGCTCAAGAATAGCAATCATAGTGAGCTTGTGAATTTTCTTTAAGTTGATTAATCTTTCAAGAGCACCAAATGTATTAATGCTCCTAGCATTCCAACATATGAGACTAATCATTAAACACCTCTACTTCTAGCTCTAGTATTAGGTTTACTAAAACTAGCAGTCTTGTTTTGTCTAGAAACTTTCCTACCCCTAGGAGACAAGCCCTGTTTGCCAGTCACCTCTCTAACTTCCTCAAAGTTAGTATTAGGAAGCATGGGGCCATGTTGAGCTTGTTTTGAGGTTATTTCTTCCCCAGTATTAGTGCCTTCATCTAAAGATTGAGTATCTAAATCATCCTCATCCTCAGAATTCAGAACACCATATTCATCAATATGATCCTCACTAGTCTTTTGACCAGTGTCAATTAATTTAGTATTTTTGTTAGTTTTAGATTTATCAATCTTATCTTTATCAGGGGGTTCTCTATCATCCCTTATCAGAAACCCCTGATCATCTACTTTTTCTTTTCCTTTATTAAGTCTATCAATGTGCAACCTTTTAGAACCCTGACAATCACAAGCCTCACCTCCAACAGCTACACCAGCATGAGTAGTAATAGTAAGGGGAATGGGGGTAGATCTATTAAAATCAATACCTGTAATATTGGTAGAGTCATGTTGATTCCCACCTTGAATTAATATATTGCCTTGATCAGCCCTTCTTTGTTGAACAATGTTATCCTTTTTATGATTATTTCTTCCTGCTCTATCATTATGCATTGTATTTTCCTGATGAGCCCTGTTTATACTTGTCTTCTGCTGTATCCTTTGATCTTGAGTGTCAATCATTTGTTCCTCCCCTTCATCCTCAGATGGACTATTACCCTGCAACTCTAAATCAATGTAAGTATTTTTTGTTATAACAGGAAACTGACCTTGTTGATTATGATGTTGTTGTTTTTGTCTATCCATATTTCTATTAGAGTTTCTATCAGCATCCCTTCTTCCATGTTGATTATTATTCCTTCTTTTTTGAGTTTGCCATTCCTCTTGATTGAATAGCTGTTGGTTATCAACATGTTGGTATTGTTGATCATGTTCAACCTCAATTCTACCTATATCATTATCCTTAGCACTCTGCAACTCTGTATTGACATTGTGAGCAGAATCTTTTCTATTCCTATTTTTTTCCTGTTCTTGTCTTTTTTTATTTTCCTCCTCTCTTTGTTTAACTATACAATTAGACTCCTTATGGCCTTGATGTTTGCAGTAAAAACAATAGTCAGGAATACTATCATATTCAATCTTTTGCCACCTCCCATCAGTAATGTCTTCTCCCTTGTAACCCATCCATATGTGAGGTGGTCTTTCTTTAGTTAAATCCACCTGAACTTTAACTCTTGCTTGACTACCTCTTGTTTTATTAATAGATGCTGAATCAAGATAAAGGACTCTACCAACAGGGGATAACAAGCAGGGGATGAATTCCTTGTTATAACAGTGCCATGGTAACTCAGGTAATGAAATCCAAATTGGTACAAGAGGTGTCTCTTCTTCAGGTTTAAAAGAAGGAGTCCAGGCCTGTATTCTCATTATTTGACCAGCTATAGACATTCTTTGTTTAGTCCAAACCATATTGTAGTCTAGTTCATTATCTAGATCAATATACACGTCTTGAATTAAAATGTGCTATTTTCACACCTCCAGAAAGTTGAGTTTGGAGTATGAAGTTCTTTCTAATTAACTCTACTCTAGGCATGGTGTATATGAATTTACCAATAAGAGTATACTTACAAGTCGATGCTAAATCTTTGACAACCTCATCCTTAACATACAGAACAGCTGGTAATCCTTGTTTAGTAGTTATTTCAGGTTCACTTAATTTGATACTAACCCCTTTCTTAGATTGATTATATCTCAGCCTGTCAGCATAGGTTTGAATGATAGTATAGGGGGCAGGTTCAGGTGTTTGATTCTTCTTAGGAAAACTGTTAGAATTGCCTATAGGATAATCAGTTTTCTCAGGTAGATTTCTAGTGACATTACGATAGTAATTACTAGTAATTTTAGGAAAATTAGCCTGATATTCCTGATTTCTACCTGTTTCTTTACCAGTTCTATCATTTTCCTTCAATCTATTATCAGAATTGTGAAGAGCATGCATTGAAGACTGATTACCTTGAATTTGTTCAGGAATAGGAGTTAAACCACGCGAATACTCACCTGCTTCCTTGTATTTGGAGAATTGAATTTCATCTACCTGAGTTCTTGGTGTGTTCATTGTAACTCTTTGCGAAGGATGAACTTCATCTTGTAAACTAGGGTTTCTTGTATTTGGAATCGTAGTTTGTTGATAGCTTACTGGTTCCTTGTTCAATTGGCTACTACTATTGTGTCGATTACTCAATTGTTGGCCCTCCATATTTCCTTGTTCTTGAATGTTCAACTGAGATTTCCCCATGTAACCGTCGTGTCGCGATTCTACCAGTTCTCCTTCTCGCTGCGACTCAATATTTCGATCATCTTTATCTCTCCCAAGTTGTTGAGTATGTGGATCTGTAGTGTGAGATAGTTCTTCAGTACCAGATCTTTGTCGATTGCTACCCGATGAACCTGGGTGAGAACTCGATTTCGCCGCCATCGCTTGCGATCTCATCACTTCCATCGCCTGCGATTCTACTCTTCCCGAACTCGTTTGTTTTTCCCCCATTACATTCGTATTTCGACTCGTTTCTAACTGGCGACGCAATTCATCCATCTCCGCCTCTACAGTCGCGACTTGGATCGCCTCTTCCCTCAAGTTCGAAGAGGAGGACGATGATCCTTCCGTTCCTTCAATATTTGTGGCCTGAACATTCAATTTTTCACCTCCAACCGCAGAATCTGGAGGTATAAAACGTTCATCACCAGGATTTCCATCCATTACAACAAGTGCCAATCAATTTCTTCGATCAGCAACTATTCACGCGTAAGTTCTTGCAAAAAATTCTAGAGAGAGAAAATTTTTTAGAGAGAGAAATTTTTTAGAGAGAGAAAAAATCTGAAAAATGAAAAAGCGATTGGGTTTAGGGTTTAGGGTTTAGGGTTTAGGGTTTAGGGTTTAGGGTTTTTTTTTTTAATTAAACGACCCTTGAGGTGGGTAGGGGCTAAGCATCACCCCCAGGCCTTAACATTTATATAAGAAAAGATACATGGAGGGGGACATAGAACCTTACCTCCTTCCTAAGTTGAGTTAATTGAATTACCTACTAAGGTTATCAATTAACTAATTACATTTGTTGTATTCTAAAACAAAGCACCTAGAGATAATCCTCTCAAAATTACTAAGTTCTAGAAAACCTTAAACAAGGGAGACTCTCCCTTTACAAGTTATGATAAAAGAGATAACCTACTTTATTAACATTTAAAATAGATTTTAAGCCAATGAAATTGATTGAACAAATACAAGATTGTCATGGAGGATGTTTAATCCTCTTGATCTTCCTTCTTCTAAATAGTTGCATGCCCATTTTGTCTAATATGTAATTTCCTTTAATAGCACCTCTAAGCTGCTGAGAGGTGTAAAAATGTTGAATTATATCCATCTTGTGACTCCCTTTTGCTAGTAAGTCAGCCGTGGCATTTGCCTCTCTATAAATATGTTGGCACTGAAAATATTCCATGTTCTTGCTTATGTCTTGAAGCTGCTGAATGTCTTGTTGACTTCTCCATGGAATGTACTGTGTGTTGTTGATCCATTTGACCAGTAATTCAGAATCTACTTCCAATATGATCCTCTTGAATCCATGTTGTTGACACCAATTTAATCCATGAAGAGCAGCTTGTATTTCTGCAAAATTATTAGTACCAAAAGCCAAAGGAATAGAAAAAGCATAAATAAGTTTACCTTGATCATCTCTAAGTATACCTCCACCACCTGTTTGACCTGTATTATGGATGGCACTGCCATCAGTATTAAGTTTATAGATACCTGAGGGTGGCCCGTTCCATCTCACTAAAGTTACTTTAAAATATTGTTGACATTGATCAACATATTTAAGAAGCCTCTCCCAACTGTTGAGCCATGGTATAGTTGGATATACAGATTGAATGATCTGCATACTATCTTTAAAGATAGCTAATTCCACTCTTGACATGTTTGATTGTTTACCTCCATACTTAACTGAACACCTGTTTTTCCACAAGTTCCAACAAATAATGTTGGGTAAAATGATAAAAAGAAGTTTTTGTACCTCATTACTAGTTTGTAGATTTTTCCATTGAATTAACAGACTTCTGATAGTAGTACTGTCAATTACTAATCCCACTCTTTGTGAATGACACTTCCAAATATATTTAGCAAAATTACCAGTAATAAGAATATGATTTAAATCATCTTTGCCCTTCCTATAACAACAATAACAGTCTTCCTCTTCTTTTCCAAATCTAATCAGACTATCATTGGTAGGTAGTTTATTCCTCAAAGCTCTCCACATAAAGAAGGAAATTTTAAAAGGAACATTTCTATGCCAAATACTATTATTAATTATATCAGGTTCTTTTTTCTTCCTTATACTTTCCCATGCAGATGAGATTGAAAATTGACCATTATCTTCTAGTCTCCAATAAGCTACATCAGTAATACCCTCTTTAAGTTGTAATCTATAAGTTAGAATCATTGGAACAAGAGGTGGAGGAATATGTTGCCTTATAACAGACTCATTCCATTTTCCATCCTCAATGAAGTCTAATAGCTGAGTATTATTTAGACTGGAAACATAATCACAATAGCTTGCTATTGCACCATCTCCCAGCCAATTATCCCACCAAACACTGCAGTTACCAGATTTTATATTCCATGATATATACCTTTCCACATCATATCTGTTTCTGGTAAGATACCTCCAGACCAATGAATCCCCTGTATCATATTTCTTTGCCACTACATTAGACCTTTGACAGTATTTTGCCTTCAAAAAACTACTCCACAAAGACTTTTTAGTTCTGAATTCCCACCAATGTTTGTATTGAAAAGCAGTGCATATATCTTCTAATAATCTAACTCCAATACCACCCTCTCTATAAGGAAAAGCTAAACTCTCCCATGATGCCCAATGATACTGTTTTTTATCCCTATTAGTGCCCCAGAAGAAGTCAGCTATGACTCTTCTAATATATCTAAGGGTAGTTTTAGGTGGTGAAACAGCAGCCAATGTATGAATAGGCATAGACTGCAAAACATGCTTGACCAAAGTAATTTTACCACCAAAATTCAAAATTTTAGTATGCCAACCTTTAATTTTTTTAATGATTTTATCCACCAATTCAGAATAGTAAATTATTCTTTGTCCTCCAATATACAAAGGACAACCTAAATACATAATAGGGCTATGCTTCCTTCTAAAACCAGTTTCCTCATTGATGACTTCAATAACATTCTGATTAGTATTATTAGTAACCATATAGAAGCTCTTGTCCTTATTCACTTGCTGATTAGATACTTTCTCATATTCAGCAATAGTTTCCATAATTAGTTGGAGAGAATTTCTGTTTGTGGAGGTGAAGATTATTATATCATCAGCAAAACTTAAATGGTTAATCTGTGGTCCTCTCTTCTCCATATAGAAACCTCTATAAGCCTGATTCTGATAAAGATTGTTCAGCTGTCTAGATAATACCTCAGCTCCCAAAATAAATAGGGCTGGGGATAAGGGATCTCCTTGTTTAAGACCTCTAGAAGAATGGAAAAAACCATGTCTTTTTCCATTGATAACAATGGAATACCAATTATTACTCATAATTCTCCAAGTTCTGTCTATAAACAGTTCACCAAAGCCTAATTTTCTCAAAACTAAACAAGTGTAAGCCCAAGAAACTCTATCATAAGCTTTAACCATATCAAGTTTAATAACCACATTATCTCCTTCATGAGGCAAGTTAATTCTATGGATAATTTCTTGTGCCAGCATTATATTTTCAGAAATACTCCTTCCTTTTACAAAGCCTGACTGGTTTTTAGAAATAATACTAGGTAAAATAGGGGCCAGTCTAGTACTCATAATCTTAGAAATGATCTTGTTAGTAAAATTGCTTAGACTAATAGGTCTAAAGTCTTTTAGCTTATTAGGATATTCAACTTTAGGGATCAATACCAAACAAGCATGAGTCATATACTTAGGCATGTCAAAACCATTGAAAAAATGTTGAACAACAGCCAAAAGATCATCCTTTATTATATCAAAACATACCTGAAAAAATTTCCCCCCTATACCATCTGGTCCTTGTGCAGAATTGGGATTCATATTCATTATCACATTCTTCAATTCATCTATATTAGGCATCTGTTCCAGCTTAATATTTTGTTCCTCAGTAATGATTTTACTAATACACTGAAGACTATCCTCATTAATAACCTCATTTTTGCCAGTGAAAATTTGTTTATAGTAATCACAAGCAGTTTTAACAATATTCTCTTCCCCTTGTATCCATTCACCATTCTCAGACTCAAGCTTAGTAATACACATTCTTTTTCTTCTACCTCTCATAATAGTATGAAAATATTTTGAGTTGGTATCACCTTCCTTTAACCAATGAATCTGTGTTTTTTGTTGCATAATGTCATATTCTAATTTCATGTATCTAATGTACTGAGCATTTAAGGCCTGCAGTTTCTCTCTATTTTCCTTATTATTTTCCTGAATAATATTCTCCTCAGCAAGTTTAACCATCTCTTCAAACTGTTTGACTTTGATGAAAACATCCCCAAATTCTTTTTTGGACCAATTCCTCAAAATAACAGTAAGTCTCTTCATTTTAGTATGTAATATCCACATAGGACTACCTACCACCTTTTTATTCCAACAATTTTACACAGTTGAGTAAAAAGTCTCATGCTCAGTCCAACAGTTAAGGAATTTAAAATATTTTATAGCATTTTCCTTATCACTCTTCATCTCCATTAATAATGGACAATGATCAGAACCCACAGAAGGTAAATTAGTTATAGAAGTGTTAGGCATAATCCTTAACCAATTATCATTGACCAATCCTCTATCCAATCTTTTCCAGATTCTAGCATTACCCTTCCTATGATTACACCATGTGAAAGGCTGACCACTATATCCTAAATCAATTAAACCACATGATTCTATTATGTTGATGAAATCAAAACTTTTATTGATATTTTAGTCTCTTCCACCCAATTTTTCATCAATGGAGGATATCACATTAAAGTCTCCAATAATGCACCAAGGTTTATCCAAATCAGACCATTGGATTAACCTATCCCAAAGAGGCTTCCTCAGATGTTCCTTACACTTTGCATAAACACAGGTAAGTAGAAACTTATCACTACAATCTTCATGATAAACTTCACAATTGATAAGTTGTTCATCCATGTCAATTACTTTACAATTCATATCATTAGACCAAAAAAGCCATATTTTGTTATTAGAATTACTATAACAAAAATCCATCAACAATTTCAATCTATAAGCTTCCAACTGAGAACTATTAGCAAAAGGCTCAAGAATAGCAATCATAGTGAGCTTGTGAATTTTCTTTAAGTTGATTAATCTTTCAAGAGCACCAAATGTATTAATGCTCCTAGCATTCCAACATATGAGACTAATCATTAAACACCTCTACTTCTAGCTCTAGTATTAGGTTTACTAAAACTAGCAGTCTTGTTTTGTCTAGAAACTTTCCTACCCCTAGGAGACAAGCCCTGTTTGCCAGTCACCTCTCTAACTTCCTCAAAGTTAGTATTAGGAAGCATGGGGCCATGTTGAGCTTGTTTTGAGGTTATTTCTTCCCCATTATTAGTGCCTTCATCTAAAGATTGAGTATCTAAATCATCCTCATCCTCAGAATTCAGAACACCATATTCATCAATATGATCCTCACTAGTCTTTTGACCAGTGTCAATTAATTTAGTATTTTTGTTAGTTTTAGATTTATCAATCTTATCTTTATCAGGGGGTTCTCTATCATCCCTTATCAGAAACCTCTGATCATCTACTTTTTCTTTTCCTTTATTAAGTCTATCAATGTGCAACCTTTTAGAACCCTGACAATCACCAGCCTCACCTCCAACAGCTACACCAGCATGAGTAGTAATAGTAAGGGGAATGGGGGTAGATCTATTAAAATCAATACCTGTAATATTGGTAGAGTCATGTTGATTCCCACCTTGAATTAATATATTGCCTTGATCAGCCCTTCTTTGTTGAACAATGTTATCCTTTTTATGATTATTTCTTCCTGCTCTATCATTATGCATTGTATTTTCCTGATGAGCCCTGTTTATACTTGTCTTCTGCTGTATCCTTTGATCTTGAGTGTCAATCATTTGTTCCTCCCCTTCATCCTCAGATGGACTATTACCCTGCAACTCTAAATCAATGTAAGTATTTTTTGTTATAACAGGAAACTGACCTTGTTGATTATGATGTTGTTGTTTTTGTCTATCCATATTTCTATTAGAGTTTCTATCAGCATCCCTTCTTCCATGTTGATTATTATTCCTTCTTTTTTGAGTTTGCCATTCCTCTTGATTGAATAGCTGTTGGTTATCAACATGTTGGTATTGTTGATCATGTTCAACCTCAATTCTACCTATATCATTATCCTTAGCACTCTGCAACTCTGTATTGACATTGTGAGCAGAATCTTTTCTATTCCTATTTTTTTCCTGTTCTTGTCTTTTTTTATTTTCCTCCTCTCTTTGTTTAACTATACAATTAGACTCCTTATGGCCTTGATGTTTGCAGTAAAAACAATAGTCAGGAATACTATCATATTCAATCTTTTGCCACCTCCCATCAGTAATGTCTTCTCCCTTGTAACCCATCCATATGTGAGGTGGTCTTTCTTTAGTTAAATCCACCTGAACTTTAACTCTTGCTTGACTACCTCTTGTTTTATTAATAGATGCTGAATCAAGATAAAGGACTCTACCAACAGGGGATAACAAGCAGGTGATGAATTCCTTGTTATAACAGTTCCATGGTAACTCAGGTAATGAAATCCAAATTGGTACAAGAGGTGTCTCTTCTTCAGGTTTAAAAGAAGGAGTCCAGGCCTGTATTCTCATTATTTGACCAGCTATAGACATTCTTTGTTTAGTCCAAACCATATTGTAGTCTAGTTCATTATCTAGATCAATATACACATGTCTTGAATTAAAATGTGCTATTTTCACACCTCCAGAAAGTTGAGTTTGGAGTATGAAGTTATTTCTAATTAACTCTACTCTAGGCATGGTGTATATGAATTTACCAATAAGAGTATACTTACAAGTCGATGCTAAATCTTTGACAACCTCATCCTTAACATACAGAACAGCTGGTAATCCTTGTTTAGTAGTTATTTCAGGTTCACTTAATTTGATACTAACCCCTTTCTTAGATTGATTATATCTCAGCCTGTCAGCATAGGTTTGAATGATAGTATAGGGGGCAGGTTCAGGTGTTTGATTCTTCTTAGGAAAACTGTTAGAATTGCCTATAGGATAATTAGTTTTCTCAGGTAGATTTCTAGTGACATTACGATCGTAATTACTAGTAATTTTAGGAAAATTAGCCTGATATTCCTGATTTCTACCTGTTTCTTTACCAGTTCTATCATTTTCCTTCAATCTATTATCAGAATTGTGAAGAGCATGCATTGAAGACTGATTACCTTGAATTTGTTCAGGAATAGGAGTTAAACCACGCGAATACTCACCTGCTTCCTTGTATTTGGAGAATTGAATTTCATCTACCTAATTCTTGGTGTGTTCATTGTAACTCTTTGCGAAGGATGAACTTCATCTTGTAAACTAGGGTTTCTTGTATTTGGAATCGTAGTTTGTTGATAGCTTACTGGTTCCTTTTTCAATTGGCTACTACTATTGTGTCGATTACTCAATTTTTGGCCCTCCATATTTCCTTGTTCTTGAATGTTCAACTGCAATTTCCCCATGCAACCGTCGTGTCGTGATTCTACCAGTTCTCCTTCTCGCTGCGACTCAATATTTCAATCATCTTTATCTCTCCCAAGTTGTTGAGTATGTGGATCTGTAGTGTGAGATAGTTCTTCAGTACCAGATCTTTGTCGATTGCTACCCGATGAACCTGGGTGAGAACTCGATTTCGCCGCCATCGCTTGCGATCTCATCACTTCCATCGCCTGCGATTCTACTCTTCCCGAACTCGTTTGTTTTTCCCCCATTACATTTGTATTTCGACTCGTTTCTAACTGGCGACGCAATTCATCCATCTCCGCCTCTACAGTCGCGACTTGGATCGCCTCTTCCCTCAAGTTCGCAGAGGAGGACGATGATCCTTCCGTCCCTTCAATATTTGTGGCCTGAACATTCAATTTTTCACCTCCAACCGCAGAATCTGGAGGTATAAAACGTTCATCACCAGGATTTCCATCCATTACAACAAGTGCCAATCAATTTCTTCGATCAGCAACTATTCACGCGTAAGTTCTTGCAAAAAATTCTAGAGAGAGAAAATTTTTTAGAGAGAGAAAATTTTTAGAGAGAGAAAAAATCTGAAAAATGAAAAAGCGATAGGGTTTAGGGTTTAGGGTTTAGGGTTTAGGGTTTAGGGTTTAGGGTTTTTTTTTTATTTTTTTTTATTTTTTTATTTTTTTTTAGGGTTTAGGGTTTAGGGTTTAGGGTTTAGGGTTTAGGGTTTTTTTTTTGAGTAACGACCCTTGAGGTGGGTCAGGGGCTTAGCAACACCCCCAGGCCTTACCATTTAACAACAAAATTTTACAAGAAGGGGGACATAAACCTTACCTTCTATGATATGTAAGGTGTAGGGTTGACCTATCTACTAAGATTAGTCAACCCAACCTTTATACAAAAAGATGCATACTATAATGAAACTAATTCTAGAATGCATAAAGTAGGGAGACACTCCCTTTACATGAATAAAAGAAGAGTCTATAAATTTGAGTTTACATCAAGCTTTAAGCTACTTGCTAATTGCTAATATCATAATGTATAAGTCTTTGAGAGACTAAGGTGGATGCTTAATTCTTCTTGTTTTTCTTCTTCTGAAGTTTTGTGTTCCCAATTTATCTAGTATATAGCTTCCTCGAATTGAACCAATAAGTTGTTGATGTGTATAGAAATGTTGTAAGATGTCCAACTTGTGGCTCCATTTTGACAATAAATCTGCAGTGCCATTGACTTCTCTATAGACATGTTGACATTCAAAGTGATTCATTTTTCTGCCAATATCTTGTATGTGTTCTATTGTTTGTTGATATCTCCAAGGGATTGAAATTGTGTTGCTTATCCATTTTTGGAGAATTTCAGAATCTACTTCCAATAGAATATTTTTATAACCATGTTGCTCACACCAGTCCAATCCATATCTAGCAGCCTCCATCTCTGCAATATTATTAGTGCCAAAACCAAATGGTATTGAGAATGCATAATGTAATTTACCTGTGTAGTCTCTTAGTATGCCTCCTCCTCAATCTTTCCAGATTCAGGAAGTGCACTTCCATCTGTATTAAGTTTGTAAATACCAATTTGTGGTTTCTTCCAGCTAACCATGATTACCTTTAACTGTTGTTGGCATTGTTCAACTAAGTTGATCAGCCTGTACCAGCTATGTTGCCATGGTATATTTGGAAATACTATCTTAATGGTTTGCATGACATCTTTGAAAATTCCATATTGAACTCTTTGGATGCTTGATATCTTGTTTCCATATTTCACAGCACACCTGTTTTTCCACAAATGCCAACAAATAAAGTTAGGTAAAATAGAAATGAGTAATTTGTGTACCTGATTAGAAGAAGACAGATTTGTCCATTGTAGCAGCAGACTTCTCAAATCTATATTGATCTGTATTATGCCAAAGGTATGTGCATAATATTTCCATATGTGATTAGCAAAATTGCCAGTGATTAAAATATGATTAATATCATCAATGCCTTTCCTATAACAGCAATAGCAATCTATATCATTACTTCCAAATTTCTGTAAATAATCATATGTTGGAAGCTTGCCTCTCATAGCTCTCCAAATAAAGAAAGCTATCTTGAAAGGAATATGTTTATGCCACACACTGTTATTAATAATATCTTTAGACTTTTTCTTTCTAATAACCTCCCAGGCTGAAGCAATAGTAAATTTACCATTTTCTTCAGGTGTCCAGATAGCAGTATCCTCTATATTAGTGTTATACTTGAATTTAGTTTGCATAATTTCAGGTACCATAGTTGGAGGAACATGTTGTCTAACATATCTTTCATTCCATTTACCATTAGTTAGAAAATCAGAAACATGAATGTTATTGAGACTTGATATATTAATAACCTGATTGGCTAGAGCCTCATTTCCTATCCAATTATCCCACCAGAAACTGGAAGAACCTGAGTGAATGTTCCATTTAATGTAAGTCTCCACAGTTTGTCTGTTTCTAGTTAAGTATCTCCATACCAATGAATTACCAGTATCATATTTCTTGGCAATAGGATTAGCTCTTTTACAGTATTTAGCTTTAAGAAATTTACTCCACAAAGAAATTTTAGTCCTAAATTCCCACCACTGTTTATATTGAAATGCTAAACATATATCTTCAAGATTTCTAACACCTATACCACCTTCACTAGTAGGATAGGCTAGAGTTTCCCAAGATGCCCAATGATATTTCTTACCATCTTTATCTATACCCCAAAAGAAATCAGCAATAACATTTTTGATATATTTGAGGGTAGTTTTAGGAGGAGATACAGCAGCTAACAAATGTATTGGAATAGATTGTAATACATGTTTCACTAGAGTAATTTTGCCTCCAAAGTTTAGGATTTTAGCATGCCACCCAGAAATTTTCCTAATAATTTTCTCCACAATCCCAGAAAAGTAAATAATCCTTTGACCTCCAACATATAAAGGACAACCAAGATAAGTAATGGGGCTGTTTTGTATACCAAAGCTAGTTTCAATTTTAATGGAGTTAATAATAGTCTGATTAGTCTTGTCAGTAACCATGAAAAAACTTTTATCTTTATTTACTTGTTGATCAGAAATCAATTCATATTCTTCAATAGTTTTAACAATAAGCTGAAGAGATTGTCTATCTGTAGAGGTAAATATAATAATATCATCAGCAAAGGCTAGGTGATTGATTTGAGGCCCATTGCTGTCCATCTGGAAACCAATATAGTTCTGATTATGATATAAAAGGTTAAGTTGTCTTGAAAATAATTCAGCACCTAGGATAAAAAGTGCTGGAGATAAGGGATCCCCTTGCTTCAAACCTCTGGTAGAATGAAAGAAACCATGCCTTCTTCCATTGATCACCACTGAATACCAATTATTGTTCATTATTCTCCATACCCTGTCAATGAATAATTCTCCAAACCCCATTTTTCTCATTACCAGGCAAGTATAACTCCAAGAAACTCTGTCATAAGCCTTAACCATATCTAATTTAAGGACCACATTCTTTCCTTCTTTAGGTAGCTTAATACCATGAATAATTTCCTGAGCCAACATCACATTCTCAGATATACTTCTTCCTTTGACAAAACCAGACTGATTTTCAGAGATGAGTAATGGTAAAATAGGAGCTAGTCTAGTACTCAAAATCTTAGAAATGATTTTGTTAGTAAAATTACTAAGACTAATAGGTCTAAACTCTTTCATTTTGTTAGGATTATCCACTTTAGGAAGAAGAATTAGACAGGCATGGGTCATATATTTAGGCATGTCATGGCCATTGAAAAAAGCCTGTACTGCAGCTAGAAGATCATCTTTAATAATATCAAAGCAAGTTTGATAAAACTTGCCTCCAATACCATCAGGTCCAGGTGCAGAATGAGGGTTCATATTCATAACTATATTTCTCAATTCCTCAATATTAGGCATTCTTTCCAGATCATGATTTTGTTCTATAGTGACCATCTTAGGAATACATTGTAATTGATCTTCATTGATTTTAATAGATTTTCCTGTAAAAATATTTTGGTAATAATTACAGGCCTCTCTAGCAATAACTTCATCCCCTTGAATCCAACTACCATTATCATTCAATAATTTGTGAATTACCATTTTCTTCCTCTTTCCTCTAATAACAGCATGGAAGTATTTGGAGTTTGCATCACCTTCTTTAAGCCAATGAAGATGAGATTTTTGTTGAAGAATGGCATGTTCTATCTTCAAGTATTTAATGTATTGAGCATTAAGAGCATAAAGCTGTTCTCTATTATCCCTACTACTATCTCTAATATAATTTCCTTCAGCAGTTTTAACACTCTCTTCATAAAACTTTACTTTTTCAAAAACATCCCCATATTCCTTTTTAGACCACTCTCTTAAAGTCTTAGTTAACCTTTTCATTTTTGTATGCAAGATCCACATGGGGTTGCCAGTAACTTTCTTATTCCAACAATTTTCAACAGTATGTAGGAATGTGTCATTTTCAGTCCAATAATTGAGAAACTTAAAATACTTAATCACATTATCTTTATGATCAATCATTTCCAACAATAGGGGGGAGTGATCAGATCCCACACTAGGAAGATGAGTAATATTGGTATGAGGCATTATATCCAACCATTTATCATTAACCATTCCTCTATCTAGCCTTTTCCAAATCATATCTCCATTATTCCTATGATTACACCATGTATAAGGCTGACCATTATACCCCATATCTATGAGTCCACAAGAATCAATAATGTTGATAAATTCTAAACTTTTCCTAATATTATATTCTCTGCCTCCCAGCTTCTCCTGAGCAGAAGATATAACATTAAAATCTCCAAGGATACACCAAGGGTGAACTGTTGCAGACCATTTCAACATACTATCCCAAAGAGGTTTTCTTAGCTGATCTCTACATTTTGCATAAACATAAGTCATTAAAAAAGATTCACTACAGTTTTCATGGTTTACTTCACATGTAATCTGTTGCTGATCACTATCCAAAATCTTACAGACTACTTCATTTGACCAAAAGAGCCATATTTTGTTATTAGGACTACTATGTCCATAATCCATCCCAATCTTCATTCTATAAAAGTCTAGTTGAGTGGAGTTAGAAAAAGGTTCCAAAATAGCAATCATAGCCAAATTGTGAATTTTCCTAAGATTAATTAACCTTTCAAGAACACCAAAAGTATTAATGCTTCTAGCATTCCAACAAAGCATTTTGATCATCAAAATCCTCTACTTCTGGCTCTAGTATTAGGTCTACTTAAAATATTGGTTTTACTCTGTTTCAATAATTTTCTACCCCTTGGAGAAAGGCCTTGTTTGCCTGCAACATCTCTAATTTCATTCACATCAGAGGTATGCAACAAAGGACCAATTTGAACTTGGTAAGAAGTACCCATTTTCTCCCTTGGATCAATGCCATCCACTAAGGATTGAGTATCACCATCATACTCATCCTCAGAATCAGGTTCCCTATAGTCATCAATATTTCTTTGGTAACTACTAGGATCATTGCCAGTATTAGAAAGTTTGGGATTACTACTTTTTTGACTAATTTGAGGAAGATTGGTTAATTTATCAGGAGGAACTTTATCAATATTATCTACAGACACATGTTCACCAATTTTATCTTTTCCTTTATCAATTGTAGAAGCTATAACTCCATTAAACTCCTGACCACTTCCATCCTTACCTCCAACAGCTACACCAGCAATATTATCAACAATATTTAAGGGTGTAAGGGAGGGGAGCATTGAGTCAATACCTATGTTGCTTGAATGAATTTGTTGATAGCTATCTTGTACAGTCCTGGACAATTGTATAGTGTTTCTATGTTGTGTATACCTTGATTCTCTATGATCTTGGTTACCTGCAGTTTGTTCTTGGATTTGTGATTGCCTGTTAAGAGTATCACTATGTTGTGACCTGTTAACCTGTGCTTGTTCAGTTTGATTCTCCAATCTTCCTTCTCCAACTGTAATGTCCTGCAATGAAGTATTTATCTTCCTTTGATGTTGTCTAGTCTGATCAGTACTAATTGTTTGTGGCTCCATTCCTTGTTGAAAGTGATTGTGCTCTTCTTTGTCCTTAGATCCTGTTAGGTCAATCTGTCTTTTTGATTGTTGAGTTGTTACAACAATATTCTGAGGGCTAGGCTCTTGTAATTGTACTGATTGATCCTCCATTTCTTCTCCCAAAGTATTGAATTCCTGCACTTCTAAATCAATGTAAGTGTTGTGTGTAGGAATAGAAACAATACCTGTCTGCATTTGAGGCTGTTGAACTACTGATCTATCAGTAATAAATCTGACTTGTTGAGTGACATTTCTTCTTCTTTGTGTATGCCATTCATCTTGTGTCATCTGTTGCTGATTTCCTTGACCTTGTTGTCCTGATTGATTATGATCCATATCTCTTCTACCAGTATCCATTCTTTTTCCAACCTGTTTTTCAGTATTAGCATTTTGAATATTATCCTTGCCAGCCCTATTTTTTTCCAGTTCCTTCCTTTTTTTATTCTCTATATCCCTTTGCTTAATTATACAAGCATTCTCCTTATGCCCTTGATGCTTACAGTAAAAGCAATAGTCTGGAATGTTGTCATAATCAACCTTTTGCCATCTACCATCAGTAATGTCTTCTCCAATATATCCCATCCAAATGTGTGATGGTCTTTCCTTTGTTAAATCAACCTGTACTTTAACCCTAGCCTGACTTCCTCTAGTCTTGTTAATAGATGCAGAATCTAGATACAACACCCTACCAATTGGTGAAAGAAGACTAGTGATAAATTCTTTGTTATAACAATGCCAAGGCAGCTCAGGTAGTGATATCCAAATGGGTACAAGAGGTGTCTCTTCCTCAGGCTTAAAAGTTGGAGTCCAAGCCTGTATCCTCATGACTTGTCCAGCTATATTCATTCTTTGTTTAGTCCACACCATGTTATAATCCAACTCATTATCTAAGTCTATATAGACATGTCTAGAATTGAAGTGAGCTATTTTCACCCCCCCTGCTAATTGAGTCTGTAATATGAAGTTTTTCCTTATTAATTCTACCCTAGGCATTGTGTATATGAATTTCCCAATGAGTGTAAATCTACATGTTTAAGCTAAATCTTTCACCACTTCATCTTTTACATATAATACAGCAGGTAAGCCTTGTTTGGTTGTGATTTCAGGTTCTGTTAGTTTAATACTTACACCCTTTTTGGATTGATTATACCTTAGTCGATCAGCATAGGTTTGAATCACTGTATAAGGGGCAGGCTCTTGAATTTGGTCTTTCTTAGGTAAGGAATCAGTATTGCCTACAGGTTTATCAACCAAATTCCTATTTACATTTCGATCAAAATTGGAAGAGATCTTAGGAAAATTATGTTGGTATTTCTGATTTCTAACAACACTTTCAGTTCTAGCAGATTCTAAATTCAATCTACCAATTTCTTGCATATTGATAGTAATGTTACCTTGATCCAGTAGCTCAGAAGAACTCCCAATATTTTGCCTATTTTGGGTTTGCTGAATAGTTGTTGTTCTCGAATTTGTGTTTCTTGTATTTGTAGAATCAATTTGTTGTTGTTGTTGATATATTTCTGAATTCTTGTGAGGATTATCAGTTCGTTGTTGAGTTTGAGTCGATTGAATACCCTTTTGACCATCGTAATTCACAGTTGGTTGAATACCCTGTGAATCCACCATTACAGCTGTTTGTTGATGAACCAAATTACGAACTCCCCTGTTAATCTGTTCTTGTTGATTATTAAGATTCATTTCTTGTGAGGTTACATCAGCAATTGATTTTTGTTGCGAAGTATCCGTTCGATTAACCCTAGAACTGGATTGCCCCGCCTCCATCGAACTCGATTTCTCCGATACGATTTCCATCACCGCCTCCATCGAACTCAATTTCTCTGTTCCAATCACCTGTACGTTCTCCACCCCTCTTCTTTGCAACCCACCAGTGACCAATTGTTGCAAATTATCCGCCATTTGTATGTCGACGACCTGTGAAGTCAGATTTCGATCTATTTCGCGATGATGGCGAAACTCATCCATCTCCGCCTCTATAGTCGCGACTTGGATCGCTTCTTCCCTCAAGTGCGAAGAGGAAGATGATGCTCCGTCCGCCATTTCAGTCGTTTTCAATTGAACGTTCGATACCTCCTCTCCTACCGATGGATCTGGAGGCCGAAAACGTTCATCCGCCGGATTACCAGCCATTCCAAACACGTTTTGCTAATCAAATTCCCTGATTATCAGCGATAAACACAAGAATTCTGGAGAAATGTCTAGAGAGAGAAAATTTTTTAGAGAGAGAAAATTTTTAGAGAGAGAAAAAATTTGAGAAATGAAAAAGCGATGGGTTTAGGGTTTAGGTTTTTTTTTTAATCGACCCTTGGAGTGGGTCAGGGGCTTAGCATCACCCCCAGGCCTTATCATTTATTTAAAAAAATTATACAAGAAGAAGGGGGACATTATACCTTACCTTCTATTACTTAGGTAGAATGTAATTGACTTACCTACTAAGATAGTCAATTCATCCTTATACAAATTGATGCATTTCTATAGAGATACCTAACGAAAGCATAAACTAGGGAGACTCTCCCTTTACATGGATAATAGAAAGTAAATCTATTCTACTAACTGAAAAACTAGTTAATGAATACATTTAATGTCATTTGTAATATACTACATTTATAACTTGTAATATATCTAAGGTGGATGTTTTATTCTCTTTAGCTTCCTTCTTCTAAAATTTTGTGTGCCCATCTTCTCCAGTAGATAGCTTCCTTTAATTGCTCCCTCAAGTTGTCTTGGTGTGTAAATGTGTTGAACTAATTCCAGTCCATGGCTCCATTTGGATAACAAGTCTGCAGTGTTGTTTGCTTCCCTGTAGATGTGATGACATTGAAAGTAATCCATTTTCCTAATTATGTGCTGGATTTGTTGGACAAGATCTTCATATCTCCATGGGATTTGTATTATGTTTTTGATCCAATTGCATAGCAGTTCTGAATCAACTTCTAATTCCACTCTTTTGTATCCATGTTGTTCACACCACTCCAGCCCATATAGAGCAGCTTTTATCTCTGCAATATTGTTAGTTCCAAAACCAAAAGGTATAGAAAAAGCATATACTATTTTACCTTGATGATCCCTTAAAATACCTCCACCTCCAATCTTGTTTGAGTTCTGTAAAGCACTCCCATCTGTATTAAGTTTGTAATTGCCTAAATTTGGTTTATTCCACCTTACCAACACTATATTATATTGGTGTTTGCAGTGCTCTACTATATTAATTAATTTGCTCCAACTAGACTGCCATGGTATACTTGGAAACTCCAATTTGATAACCTGCATTACATCCTTAAATATGCCATGTTGTACTCTATATATGTTAGAACTCTTCTTTCCATACTTGACAGCACACCTGTTTTTCCACAAATGCCAACAAATTAGATTAGGTAAAGTTTGAACAATTAATTTTTGTACCTCATTGCTAGTTTGCTGATCCTTCCATTGCAATAGTTGTGCTCTAAGTGTGGTATTGACTGTCCTTACTCCAAGTGTTGCAGCATGTGTTTTCCATATATGTTTAGCAAAGTTGCCATTAATCAAAATGTGATTAATGTCATCCTTGCCTCTAATATAGCAACAATAACACTCAGATATAGGTTTGCCAATTTTCTGCAAAAGTTCATTAGTAGGCAATTTACCTTTTAAAGCTCTCCAAATAAAGAAGGCTATTTTAAAAGGTAATTTTTTATGCCAAATAATAGTATTAATAATGTCAATATTTCTTTTCTTTCTAATACACTCCCATGCAGTAGCTATAGTAAATTTGCCATTTTCAGCAGGAGTCCATATTGCAGTGTCATTTTTTCCAGTAGTATAATTGATTTTAGTCTGCAGAATTTTAGGTATTAGTAAAGGTGTCACTTGTTGTCTAATGAGTATTTCATTCCACTTGCCATCCTTTATGAAATCAACAACCAAACTATTATTTAAACTAGATATTTGACCATTTTGACTGGCAATAGTTCCACTATCCAACCAATTATCCCACCAAAAACTACTAGTACCAGAATGTAATTGCCATTTAATAAGAGATTCTACCTTAATCCTATTTCTAGTTAAGTATCTCCAAACCAAGGAATCTCCAGAATCATATTTTTTAGCCACTGGATTGGCTCTTTGACAGTATTTAGCTTTTAAAAACTGACTCCATAAGGATTTTTTAGTTCTAAACTCCCACCATTGCTTATATTGGAAGGCTGTACAAATATCTTCAAGTAATCTCACTCCTATACCCCCTTCTTTTATTGGATATGCCATGTTTTCCCATGAAGACCAGTGATATTTTTTTCCATCTCTATCACTTCCCCAAAAGAAATCAGCAATAAGCTTTTGAATACAATGTAAGGTAGTTTTTGGAGGTGAGATAGCAGCAAGTGTATGTATTGGTATAGATTGTAAAACATGTTTTACCAAAGTAATTTTACCTCCAAAATTTAAGATTTTGGAATGCCAACCTGCAATTCTTTTAATAACCTTTTCAACCAACTCAGAGTAATATATAATCCTTTGCCCTCCAATGTATAATGGACACCCAAGATAATTGATAGGGCTGTTCTTCCTATTAAAACCTGTAACTATCCTAATCTCTTCTATAATGTCATGACTAGTATTAGAAGATACCATAAAGAAACTTTTTTCTTTATTCACCTGCTGATCAGAAACTTCCTCATATGCCTCAATAGTTTTCATAATAAGATGAAGGAAATTACTATCAGTAGAAGCAAATATAATTATATCATCAGCAAAACTAAGATGATTAATTTTTGGACCATTTCTTTCCATTTGAAACCCTTTATATTTATAGTTTTGATAGAGAAGATTAAGTTGTTTTGACAGAACTTCAGCCCCTAGAATAAATAATGCTGGAGATAGAGGATCACCTTGTTTAAGACCTCTCTTGGAATGAAAAAAACCATGCCTCTTTCCATTTATTACAATAGAATACCAATTATTACTCATAATCCTCCAAACTCTATCAATAAACACTTCACTAAATCCCATTTTCCTTAAAACCAGACAAGTGTATGTCCAAGATACCCTATCATAAGCTTTAACCATGTCTAATTTAATTACCACATTACAACCATCTTTTGGTTTTTTAATACCATGGATAATTTCCTGAGCTAATAAAATATTCTCAGCTATACTCCTCCCTTTAACAAAACCTGATTGATTTTCAGAAATAACACCAGGTAATATGGAAGCCAGTCTAGTACTAAGTATTTTAGATATGATTTTATTAACAAAATTACTAAGGCTAATAGGTCTGAAATCCTTAAGTCTGCAAGGATGATCAATTTTGGGGAGTAATATTAGACAAGCATGTGTCATATATCTAGGCATACTATTACCAATATAGAAATGGTTAACAGCATCCAAAAGATCTTTTTTGATAATATCAAAACATACTTGATAAAATTTTCCTCCAAAACCATCAGGACCAGGTGCTGAATGAGGATTCATACTCATAATAATCCTTCTCAATTCATCCATATCAGGTAATCTATCTAAACCATCATTTTGTTCCTGAGTTATCATAGGAGTAATACATTGCAGTATATCTTCCTTAATTTTCTCATTTTTACCAGTAAATATCTCCTCATAATAATCACAAGCCTTTTTAGCAATATCTTCTTCCCCTATTATCCAGTTTCCTCTGTCATCCTTCAACTTATAAATTGCCATTCTATTTCTTTTACCTCTAATCACAGCATGAAAATATTTAGTGTTAGCATCACCCTCTTGTAACCAATGTAACTGAGTTTTCTGCTGAAGAATCTTATATTCCAACTTTAAGTACTTAATATACTTAGCATTCATAGCATTAAGTTTCTCTTCATTTTCAATACTATAATTACTAATCATATCATTTTCAGCCTTATTCACCAATTCCTCATACTGTTTAACCTTTTCAAATATATCACCATAAACCTGTTTGGACCATTCTCTCAAAGTCTTAGTTAACCTTTTTAATTTTGTATGAAACTTCCATATAGGGTTACCAATTACATCTATTTTCCAACAATGTTCTACAGTTTTGAGGAAAGAATCATTCTCAGTCCAACAGTTCAGAAATTTAAAATATTTAATGGTATTAGATTGAATATCACATATTTCCATCAATAATGGGCAGTGATCAGACCCTACAGAAGGAAGATGAGTAATATTTGAGTGAGGCATTGTTTCAATCCACTTATCATTATTCATGCCTCTATCCAGTATTTTCCATATCCTTGCACCATCTCTCCTATGATTACACCAAGTGTAATCCTGACCATAATATCCCATATCAACTAATCCACATGCCTCAATAATACTAATAAACTCTAAACTCTTATTAATATTATAGTCTTTACCACCCAACTTTTCTCTAGTAGAAGTGATAACATTGAAATCACCTAAAATACACCAAGGATACATAGTTTCTGATCTTTTAAGCATAGCATCCCAAAGAGGCTTCCTTAATTGATCCTTACATTTTGCATATACATAGGTCATAATGAACTTCTCACTACAGTTCTCATGTCTAATTTCACAAGTCACTTGTTGTTGGTCACTCTCCAAAATGTCACAAGTAATCTCATTAGACCAAAACAGCCAGATTTTATTATTAGAGTTACTATAACTATGGTCCATGATCAATTGCATTCTACAAGAATCAATATGAGCTTGATTAGAAAAAGGTTCTAAGATAGCCAGCATAGACAGATTATACAATTTCCTGAGGTTAATCAGTCTCTCAAGAGCACCAAAAGTATTAATGCTCCTTACATTCCAACATAACAACTTAATCATTAACTTCCTCTACTCCTAGCTCTAGTGTTAGGCTTGGTAGAACTAATAAGTTTATTTTGTTTTACAGGCTTCCTACCTCTTGGTGATAGACCTTGTTTGCCTGTTACCTCTCTAATTTCATCCACATTAGATGGCTGAAACAGGGGGTCCTTATGAAGTTGGTCAGATGTGTTAATTTCCTCACCTGGTTCAATACCTTCTTTTAAAGAATGAGTATCCACATCATCATCATCCTCTGAGTCTGGTTCCCTATACTCATCAAAATTTTCATCTCTTTGTATATCAATTGGTTCATTACCAATAGTTTTGTTGTTATTCTTAGTGTTAGTGTGTGAAGGAACTTTACTATTTTTATCAGGGGGTTCTTTCTCAATATTACTAGAAATCCCCTGTTCAACAGCTTTATTTTTTCCTTTATCATAATTAACATGTTGAGATCTAATTTCCACCTGACTTCTTCCATCCTCACCTCCATCAGCTACACCAGTATTATCACTATTAGGGATTGCAGGGGAGGGGAGTATTGATTCAGTACCTTCTTTGTTATTGTTGTCATATTGATGGTCATCCTGTGGATCCCTAGTGACCTGGATTTCCACTCTTGATTGCTTCCTTTTTTCCTTCTGTACATGAGTTTCTTCATGCTGATAATCCATGTATTGATCCTTTCCCTCTCCAACAGGTGTATGATCCTGTGTTTCAAGGTCAATATAGGTATTTTTAGTAGGAATAGGAATCATACCTGTGTTAGACTGGTGTTGATGTGAACCAGTCTTCTCATTGATAAATCTAACTTGTTGGTTGGTGTTTCTTCTCCTTCGAACTTGCCATTCATCTTGTGTACCTTGTTGCTGATTTTGAACATGTTGTTGTCTTGATTGATCATGCTCCATGTCACTTCTACCAGAGTCCATATGTTGAATAATCTGTAAATCTGCAGGGACATGTATTGTATTGTCTTTCCTAGGCTTATTTTTTTCAATCTCTTTCCTTCTTTTATTTTCCTCATCCCTTTGCTTAACTATACAATCTGATTCCTTATGGCCTTGATGTTTACAGTAAAAACAGTAATTAGGAATGTTATCATATTCAATCTTTTGCCACCTACCATCAGTGATGTCTTCTCCTATGTATCCCATCCAAATGTGTGGAGGTCTTTCCTTGGTTAAATCTACCTGAACTTTAACTCTAGCTTGACTTCCTCTAGTTTTGTTTATTGAGGCAGAGTCCAGATATAATACCCTACCTATGGGTGAAAGCAGGCTTGTGATGAATTGTTTATTGTAACAATGCCAAGGCAATTCAGGCAATGAAATCCAAATTGGAACTAGAGGTGTTTCTTCCTCAGGTGTAAAATTGGGAGTCCAAGCCTGTATTCTCATTACTTGCCCTGATATTATCATTCTTTGTTTTGTCCAAACCATGTTGTAGTCAAGTTCATTATCAAGATCTATATAAACATGTCTAGAATTAAAATGGGCTATTTTAACACCCCCTGACAACTGAGTTTGTAATATAAAGTTCTTCCTAATTAACTCTATTTTAGGCATGGTATAAATGAACTTTCCTATTAAAGTAAACTTACAGGTTGAAGCCAGATCTTTAACTACTTCCTCTTTAACATATAACACAGCAGGTAAACCTTGCTTAGTAGTAATCTCAGGTTCTGTCAACTTAATGTTTTCCCCACGCTTGGATTGATTATATCTTAATCTGTCTGCATAGGTTTGTATAACTGTATATGGAGCAGGTTCAGGTATATGATCTTTCTTGGGAAAATTGTTAGTTCCTAAAGGAAGATCATTCTTATCAATTTCAGTTCTAGTCAAGTTTCTATCAAAATTGCTAGTTAGTTTAGGAAAATTTTGTTGGTAATCAAGATTTCTCACAAAAACAGTAGTAGTTTTATCAGTAACTAGATTATCATTCTTGTAATTAGAATTGGAGGAAACGAAATTACCTTGACCATTATGATCTCTAGTAGGAATCGTAGAAGAAGGAATACCAGATTGCCTATTTTGTGAAGGATGAACAGCATCCTTTGTTGCAAGAGATCGTGTTGACCTTGGATTTTGCTGTTCAATCTCGAATCCCTTGTTAGAATTGGGATTTCTGTGTTGTTCCATCTCCTTTTCCTTATTAAATCTGGGATTTCTTTGCTGATTTTGAGCAGATCGATTCACCTGTGGGTTTTGACCATCGCGATTTCGAGTTTGCGATTCCTGTCGCGAATCGTGTATTCGATCCTCTATTGCTTCACCAATCTGTTGAGAATGTGAATCTTGACCTAGAGAAGATTCCCCAGTGCGAGATTCTTGTCGAATGTTATGCGATTGAACTGGTGTAGAGATCGATTTCGCCGCCGCATCCTGCGATGTTATTTTTCCATCGTCCAAATGTTCTTCGCCTTTTTCAGTTGCGCCTAATTGACGATTGAGATGGTAATCTTGTTCAACATTGTGACGCGAAGCATCGGTATCAGCCTCTATAGTCGCTACATGGACCGCTTCTTCCCTTCGTTGCGATGAGAAAGACGATGCAGATTCCGCCACTTCGTGGATTTTCGCATGAATTGTTGGATTTCCAGCCTCTATCGGAAGATCTGGTGGCCTATCCGCCGGATTTCCATCCATGACAACTCACAATACCCAGAAATTAGTCGATTAACTAATTCTTGCTATGAACACCGTACCAAATTCTAGAGAGAGAAAATTTTTAGAGAGAGAAAATTTCCGTGAAATGAGAAAGCGATAGGGTTTAGGGTTTAGGGTTTAGGGTTTAGGGTTTAGGGTTTAGGGTTTAGGGTTTAAAGTTTAGGGTTTAGGGTTTAGGGTTTAGGGTTTAGGGTTTAGGGTTTAGGGTTTAGGGTTTAGGGTTTAGGTTTTTTTTTTTATTAAACGACCCTTGAGGTGGGTCAGGGGCTTAGCAACACCCCCAGGCCTTACCATTTAACAACAAAATTTTACAAGAAGGGGGACATAAACCTTACCTTCTATGATATGTAAGGTGTAAGGTTGACCTATCTACTAAGATTAGTCAACCCAACCTTTATACAAAAAGATGCACACTATAATGAAACTAATTCTAGAATGCATAAAGTAGGGAGACACTCCCTTTACATGAATAAAGAAGAGTCTATAAATTTGAGTTTACATCAAAGATTTAAGCTACTTGCTACTTGCTAATTGCTAATATAATAATGTATAAGTCTTTGAGAGACTAAGGTGGATGTTTAATTCTTCTTGTTTTTCTTCTTCTGAAATTTTGTGTTCCCAATTTATCTAGTATATAGCTTCCTCGAATTGAACCAATAAGTTGTTGAGGTGTATAGAAATGTTGTAAGATGTCCAACTTGTGGCTCCATTTTGACAATAGATCTGCAGTACCATTGACTTCTCTGTAGACATGTTGACATTCAAAGTGATTCATTTTTCTGCCAATATCTTGTATTTGTTCTATTGTTTGTTGATATCTCCAAGGGATTGAGATTGTGTTGTTTATCCATTTTTGCAGAATTTCAGAATCTACTTCCAATAGAATATTTTTATAACCATGTTGCTCACACCAGTCCAATCCATATCTAGCAGCCTCCATCTCTGCAATATTATTAGTGCCAAAACCAAATGGTATTGAAAATGCATAATGTAATTTACCTGTGTAGTCTCTTAGTATGCCTCCTCCTCCAATCTTTCCAGATTCAGGAAGTGCACTCCCATCTGTATTAAGTTTGTAAATACCAATTTGTGGTTTTTTCCAGCTAACCATGATTACCTTTAACTGTTGTTGGCATTGTTCAACTAAGTTGATCAGCCTGTACCAACTATGTTGCCATGGTATACTTGGAAATACTATCTTAATGGTTTGCATGACATCTTTGAAAATTCCATATTGAACTCTTTGGATGCTTGATATCTTGTTTCCATATTTCACAGCACACCTGTTTTTCCACAAATGCCAACAAATAAAGTTAGGTAAAATAGAAATGAGTAGTTTTTGTACCTGATTAGAAGAAGTCAGATTTGTCCATTGTAACAGCAGACTTCTCAAATCAGTATTGATTTGTGTTATGCCAAAGATAGGTGTATAATATTTCCATATGTGATTAGCAAAATTGCCAGTGATTAAAATATGATTAATATCATCAATGCCTTTCCTATAACAGCAATAGCAATCTATATCATTACTTCCAAATTTCTGTAAATAATCATATGTTGGAAGTTTGCCTCTCATAGCTCTCCAAATAAAGAAAGCTATCTTGAAAGGAATATGTTTATGCCACACACTGTTATTAATGATATCTTTAGACTTTTTCTTTCTAATAACCTCCCAGGCTGAAGCAATAGTAAATTTACCATTCTCTTCAGGTGTCCAGATAGCAGTATCCTCTATGTTGGTGTTATATTTGAATTTAGTTTGCATAATTTCAGGTACCATAGTTGGAGGAACATGTTGTCTAACATATCTTTCATTCCATTTACCATTAGTTAAGAATTCAGAAACATGAATGTTATTGAGACTAGATATATTAATAACCTGATTGGCTAAAGCCTTATTTCCTATCCAATTATCCCACCAGAAACTGGAAGAACCTGAGTGAATATTCCATTTAATGTAAGCCTCCACAGTTTGTCTGTTTCTAGTGAAGTATCTCCATACCAATGAATTACCAGTATCATATTTCTTGGCAATAGGATTAGCTCTTTTACAGTATTTAGCTTTTAGAAATTTGCTCCACAAAGAAATTTTAGTCCTAAATTCCCACCACTGTTTATATTGAAATGCTAGACATATATCTTCTAGATTTCTAACACCAATACCACCTTCACTAGTAGGATAGGCTAAAGTTTACCAAGATGCCCAATGATATTTCTTACCATCTTTATCCATACCCCAAAAGAAATCAGCAATGACATTTTTGATATATTTGAGGGTAGTTTTAGGAGGAGATACAACAGCTAACAAATGTATTGGAATAGATTGTAATACATGTTTCACTAAGGTAATTTTGCCTCCAAAGTTTAGGATTTTAGCATGCCACCCAGAAATTTTCCTAATAATCTTTTCCACAATCCCAGAAAAGTAAATAATCCTTTGACCTCCAACATATAAAGGACAACCAAGATAAGTAATGGGGCTGTTTTGTATACCAAAGCCAGTTTCAATCTTAATAGAGTTAATAATAGTCTGATTAGTCTTGGCAGTAACCATGAAAAAACTTTTATCCTTATTTACTAGTTGATCAGAAATCAATTCATATTCTTCAATAGTTTTAACAATAAGTTGAAGAGATTGTCTATCTGTAGAGGTAAAGATAATAATATCATCAGCAAAAGCTAGGTGATTGATTTGAGGCCCATTGCTATCCATCTGGAAGCCAATATAATTTTGATTATGATATAAAAGGTTAAGTTGTCTTGAAAGTAATTCAGCACCTAGAATAAAAAGTGCTGGAGATAAGGGATCCCCTTGCTTCAAACCTCTAGTAGAATGAAAGAAACCATGCCTTCTTCCATTGATCACTACTGAGTACCAGTTATTGTTCATTATTCTCCATACCCTGTCAATGAATAATTCTCCAAACCCCATTTTTCTCATTACCAGACAAGTGTAACTCCAAGAAACTCTGTCATAAGCCTTAACCATATCCAACTTAAGTACCACATTCCTCCCTTCTTTAGGTAGTTTAATACCATGAATAATTTCCTGAGCCAACATCACATTCTCAGATATACTTCTTCCTTTGACAAAACCAGACTGATTTTCAGAGATGAGTAATGGTAAAATAGGAGCTAGCCTAGTACTCATAATCTTAGAAATGATTTTGTTAGTAAAATTACTAAGACTAATTGGTCTAAACTCTTTCATTTTGTTAGGATTATCCACTTTAGGAAGAAGAATTAGACAGGCATGGGTCATATATTTAGGCATGTCCTGGCCATTAAAAAAAGCCTGTACTGCAGCTAAAAGATCATCTTTTATAATATCAAAGCAAATTTGATAAAATTTGCCTCCAATACCATTTGGTCCAGGTGCAGAATGAGGGTTCATATTCATAACTATATTTCTCAATTCATCAATATTAGGCATTCTTTCCAGATCATGATTTTGTTCCATAGTGACCATTTTAGGAATACAATGTAATTGATCTTCATTAATTTTAACAGATTTTCCTGTAAAAATATTTTGGTAATAATTACAGGCCTCTCTAGCAATATCTTCATCCCCTTGAATCCAATTACCATTATCATTTAATAATTTGTGAATTACCATTTTCCTCCTCTTTCCTCTAATAACAGCATGGAAATATTTGGAGTTTGCATCACCTTCTTTAAGCCAATGAAGATGAGTTTTTTGTTGAAGAATGGCATGTTCTATTTTCAAATATTTAATGTATTGAGCATTAAGAGCATAGAGTTGTTCTCTATTATCCCTACTACTATCTCTAATATAATTTCCTTCTGCAATTTTAACATTCTCTTCATAAAACTTTACTTTTTCAAAAACATCCCCATATTCCTTCTTAGACCACTCTCTTAAAGTCTTAGTTAACCTTTTTAGTTTTGTATGTAAGATCCACATGGGGTTACCAGTAACTTTCTTATTCCAACAATTTTCAACAGTATGTAGGAATGTGTCATTCTCAGTCCAATAATTGAGAAACTTAAACTACTTAATCACAGTGTCTTTATGATCAATCATGTCCAACAATAGGGGGGAGTGATCAGATCCCACACTAGGAAGATGAGTAACATTGGTATGGGGCATTATATCCAACCATTTATCATTAACCATTCCTCTATCTAGTCTTTTCCAAATCATATCTCCATTATTCCTATGATTACACCATGTATAAGGTTGACCATTATACCCCATATCTATAAGTCCACAAGAATCTATAATGTTGATAAATTCTAAACTTTTCCTAATATTATATTCTCTGCCTCCCAGCTTCTCCTAAGCAGAAGTTATAACATTAAAATCTCCAAGGATACACCAAGGGTGAACTGTTGCAGACCATTTCAACATACTATCCCAAAGAGGTTTTCTTAATTGATCTCTACATTTTGCATAAACATAAGTCATTAAAAATGATTCACTACAGTTTTCATGTTTTACTTCACATGTAATCTGTTGTTGATCACTATCTAATATCTTACAGACTACTTCATTTGACCAAAAGAGCCATATTTTGTTATTAGGATTACTATGCCCATAATCCATCCCAATCTTCATTCTATAAAAGTCTAATTGAGTGGAGTTAGAAAAAGGTTCCAGAACAGCAATCATAGCCAAATTGTGAATTTTCCTAAGATTAATCAACCTTTCAAGAACACCAAAAGTATTAATGCTTCTAGCATTCCAACAAAGCATTTTGATCATCAAAATCCTCTACTTCTGGCTCTAGTATTAGGTCTACTTAAAATATTGGTTTTACTCTGTTTCAATAAATTTCTACCCCTTGGAGAAAGGCCTTGTTTGCCTGCAACATCTCTGATTTCATTCACATCAGAGTTATGCAACAAAGGACCAGTTTGAACTTGGTAAGAAGTACCCATTTTCTCCCTTGGATCAATGCCATCCACTAAGGATTGAGTATCACCATCATACTCATCCTCAGAATCAGGTTCCCTATAGTCATCAATATTCCTTTGGTAACTACTAGGATCATTGCCAGTATTAGATATTTTGGGATTACTACTTTTATGACTAATTTGAGGAAAATTGGTTAATTTATCAGGAGGAACTTTATCAATATCATCTATAGACACATGTTCATCAATTTTATCTTTTCCTTTATCAATTGTAAAAGCTTTAACTCCATTAAACTCCTGACCACTTCCATCCTTACCTCCAACAGCTACACCAGCAATATTAACAATATTAAGGGGTGTAAGGGAGGGGAGCATTGAGTCAATACCTGTGTTGCTTGAAAGAATTTGTTGATAACTATCTTGTACAGTCCTGGACAGTTGTATAGTGTTTCTATTTTGTGTATACCTTGATTCTCTGTGATCTTGGTTACCTGCAGTGTGTTCTTGGATTTGTGCTTGCCTGTTAAGAATATCACTATGTTGTGACCTGTTAACCTGTGTTTGTTCAGTTTGATTCTCCAGTCTTCCTTCTCCAACTGTAATGTCCTGCAATGAAGTATTTGTCTTCCTTTGATGTTTTCTAGTCTGATTAGTACTAATTGTTTGTGGCTCCATTCCTTGTTGAAATTTATTGTGATCTTCTTTGTCCTTAGATCCTGTTAAGTCAATCTGTTTTTTTGATTGTTGAATTGTTTCAACAGTGTTCTGAGGGCTAGGCTCTTGTAATTGTACTGATTGATCCTCCATTTTTTCTCTCAAAGTATTGAATTCCTGCACTTCTAAATCAATGTAAGTGTTATGTGTAGGAATAGAAACAATACCTGTCTGCATTTGAGGGTGTTGAACTACTGATCTATCAGTAATAAATCTGACTTGTTGAGTGACATTTCTTCTTCTTTGTGTATGCCATTCATCTTGTGTCATCTGTTGCTGATTTCCTTGACCTTGGTGTCCTGATTGATTATGATCCATTTCTCTTCTACCAGTATCCATATTTTTTCCAGCCTGTTTTTCAGCATTAGCATTTTGAACATTATCCTTGCCAGCCCTGTTTTTTTCCAGTTCCTTCTTTTTTTTATTCTCTATATCCCTTTGTTTAATTATACAAGCATCCTCCTTATGCCCTTGATGTTTACAGTAAAAGCAATAGTCTGGAATGTTGTCATAATCAACCTTTTGCCATCTACCATCAGTAATGTCTTCTCCAATATATCCCATCCAAATGTGTGATGGTCTTTCCTTTGTTAAATCAACCTGTACTTTAACCCTAGCCTGACTTCCTCTAGTCTTGTTAATAGATGCAGAATCTAGATACAACACCCTACCAATTGGTGAAAGAAGACTAGTAATAAATTCTTTGTTATAACAATGCCAAGGTAGCTCAGGTAGTGATATCCAAATGGGTACAAGAGGTGTCTCTTCCTCAGGCTTAAAAGTTGGAGTCCAAGCCTGTATCCTCATGACTTGCCCAGCTATATTCATTCTTTGTTTAGTCCACACCATGTTATAATCCAACTCATTATCTAAGTCTATATAGACATGTCTAGAATTGAAGTGAGCTATTTTCACCCCCCCTGCTAATTGAGTTTGTAGTATGAAGTTTTTCCTTATTAATTCTACCCTAGGCATTGTGTATATAAATTTCCCAATGAGTGTAAATCTACATGTTGAAGCTAAGTCTTTCACCACTTCATCTTTTACATATAATACAGCAGGTAAGCCTTGTTTGGTAGTGATTTCAGGTTCTGTTAGTTTAATACTTACACCCTTTTTGGATTGATTATACCTTAGTCGATCAGCATAGGTTTGAATCACTGTATAAGGGGCAGGCTCTTGAATTTGGTCTTTCTTAGGTAAGGAATCAGTATTGCCTACAGGATAATCTCTTTTATCAACCAAATTTCTATTTACATTTCGATCAAAATTGGAAGAGATCTTAGGAAAATTATGTTGGTAATTCTGATTTCTAACAGCATTTTCAGTTCTAACAGTTTCTACATTCAATTTACCAATTTCTTGCATGTTGATAGGAATGTTACCTTGATCCAGTAGCTCAGAAGAGCTCCCAAGATTTTGCCTATTTTGGGTCTGCTGAATAGTAGTTGTTCTCGAATTTGTGTTTCTTGTATTTGTAATATCAATTTGTTGTTGTTGTTGATATATTTCTGAATTCTTGTGAGGATTATCAGTTCGTTGTTGAATTTGAGTAGATTGCATAACTTTTTGACCATCGTAATTCACAGGTGGTTGAATACCCTGTGAATCCACCATTGCAGCTGTTTGTTGATGAACCAAATTACGAATTCCCCTGTTAATTTGTTCTTGTTGAATATTAAGATTCATTTCTTGTGAAGTTACATCAGCAATTGATTTTTGTTGCGAATTATCCGTTCGATTAACCCTAGAACTGGATTGCCCCGCCTCAATCGAACTCGATTTCTCCGATACGATTTCTATCGCCGCCTCCCTCGAATTCAATTTCTCTATTCCAGTCGCCTGTACGTTCTCCACCCCTCTTCTTTGCGACACACCAGTTACCAATTGTTGCAAATTATCCGCCATTTGTATGTCGTCGACCTGTGAAGTCAGATTTCGATCTATTTCGCGATGATGACGAAACTCATCCATCTCCGCCTCTATAGTCGCGACTTGGATCGCTTCTTCCCTCAAGTGCGAAGAGGAAGATGATGCTCCGTCCGCCATTTCATTCGTTTTCAATTGAACATTCGATACCTCCTCTCCGAACGGTGGATCTGGAGGCCGAAATCATTCATCCATCGGATTACCAACCATTCCAAACACGTTTTGCTAAACAAATTCTCTGATTATCAGCGATAAACACAAGAATTCTGGAGCACTGTCTAGAGAGAGAAAATTTTTAGAGAGAGAAAAAATTTGAGAAATGAAAAAGCGATAGGGTTTAGGGTTTAGGATTTAGGATTTAGGGTTTAGGTTTTAGGGTTTAGGGTTTAGGGTTTAGGGTTTGGGGTTTGGTGTTTGGGGTTTGGGGTTTGGGGTTTGGGGTTTGGGGTTTGGGGTTTGGGGTTTGGGGTTTGGGGTTTGGGGTTTGGGGTTTGGGGGTTTGGGGTTTGGGGTTTGGGGTTTGGGGTTTGGGGTTCGGGTTTGGGGTTCGGGTTTGGGGTTTCGGGTTTGGGGTTTGGGGTTTGGGGTTTGGGGTTTGGGGTTTGGGGTTTGGGGTTTGGGGTTTAGGGTTTAGGGTTTAGGGTTTCGGGTTTAGGGTTTTGGGTTTCGGGTTTCGGGTTTAGGGTTTAGGGTTTCGGGTTTCGGGTTTCGGGTTTCGGGTTTCGGGTTTCGGGTTTCGGGTTTCGGGTTTAGGGTTTAGGGTTTAGGGTTTAGGGTTTAGGGTTTAGGGTTTAGGGTTTAGGGTTTAGGGTTTAGGGTTTAGGGTTTAGGGTTTAGGGTTTAGGGTTTAGGGTTTAAGGTTTAGGGTTTTGGGTTTAGGGTTTAGGGTTTTTTTTTTATTTGAACGACCCTTGTATTGGGTCAGGGGCTTAGCGACACCCCCAGGCCTTAGCATTCATAAAATCAAAATAGTACATGAAGGGGGACATAAACCTTACCTTCTAAATCTTGTAGGTGAAATTGATTTATCATCTAAGATAATTCAATTTTACCTAATACAATGAGGTGCACTTCTATAGAAATATAATACCTAGAGAGGACTCCTCTCTTAATACATTTTCTAGGAAAGCATAAACTAGGGAGACTCTCCCTTTACAATATGAAATGAACAAGTTCAAACCTATTCCAATAACTAACTTGTAGTTACATTGTAAAAATGATTGCCAATTTTCTCTTGCAAATTAGTATCTTACCAAGTACAGTCTTCAACTTTAAGGAGGATATTTGATTCTTTTGATTTTTCTTCTTCTAAAATTGTATATTCCCATTTTCTCTACTATATAACTTCCTCGAATTGTCCCCTTAAGCTGTTTAGAAACATAAAAGTGTTGTGGAATTTCCAAAGAGTGACTGAATTTGGCTAACAGGTCTGCTGTAGTATTTGCTTCTCTGTATATATGTTGACATTGGAAATGTTTCATTTTATTGACTATCTGCAGAATATCTTGCACCAATTGTTGATATCTCCAAGGTATGTTGATCATCCTGTTGATCCATTTATATACCAGCTCTGAATCTATTTCCAAGACAATATATTTATATCCATGTTGCTCACACCAATCCATCCCATACTGAACAGCCTTTAACTCTGCAAAATTGTTAGTTCCAATTCCAAATGATAATGAAAATGCATAAATAAGATTACCTTGGTGGTCTCTTAAAATACCTCCACCACCAGTTTTGCCTGAATTATGTAATGTACTTCCATCTGTATTGAGTTTATACTTGCCTTCAGTTGGTGTTTTCCATTGTAACATTGTAACTTTATATTGTTGTTTACATTGAACTATCAGATTCATTAAGCTATCCCAATTGTTTTGCCATGGTATATTGGGGTGTACACTTTTAATAACTTGCATACTATCCTTAAAGATACCATATTGCACTCTTTGAATACTTGACTGTTTGCCTCCATACTTCACAGCACACCTGTTTTTCCAAAGATGCCAACAAATAAAGTTAGGTAATATATGTATTAGTAGTTTATATACCTCATTATGGCTCTGCAGATTTCCCCATTGTATTAGTTGATTTCTTAAGGTTATGTTGTTGTGTATAACACCAAATCTTGATGCATGATACTTCCAAATATGCTTAGTAAAATTGCCTGAAATCAATATATGGCTAATGTCATCTCTTCCTTTCTGATAGCAACAGCAACATTCCTCTTCAGTTCTTCCAAATTTGAGTAAGCTCTCATTTGTAGGTAATTTATTTCTCAAAGCTCTCCAAATAAAGAAGTTTACTTTGAAAGGAATTTGTTTATGCCAAATCATCTTATTAACAGGATCAGCCATTCTTTTTTTCCTGATAATCTCCCAAGCTGATCTGATGGTAAATTTTCCATGTTCCTCAGGCATCCAAACTGCTGTGTCTGTAATCCCTTCTTGAAAATGAATGATTGTTTGTAGAATATTAGGTACTAACTCAGGTGATACATTTTGTCTAACCTTCCCTTCATTCCAGACCCCATTTGTCAAAAACTCTGACACTTTTTTATTATTCAAACTTGAAATAAGACTATTATTGGCCAAGGCCCCTTCACCTGACCAGTTATCCCACCAAAATGTACAATCTCCAGAATTTATATTCCATCTAATATGTTTTTCTACCTCAACTTTGTTTTTTGTTAAATTCTTCCATATTATAGAGTCACCAGTGTTGTATTTCTTAGCTACAACATTAGCTCTTTGGCAGTATTTAGCCCTTAAGAATTGACTCCACAATGACTTCTTGGTTCTAAACTCCCACCAATGTTTGTACTGAAAAGCTTTACAAATATCATCTAACATTCTTATCCCAATCCCTCCTTCATTCTTTGGATAAGATAAGGTATCCCAGGAAGCCCAGTGATACTTTTTACCATCTTTATCAACTCCCCAAAAGAAATCAGCCATCACTCTTTTAATATTATTCAGAATATTCTTTGGAGGAGACATAGCAGCTAGAGTATGAATAGGTATAGCTTGCAATACATGGTTCACTAGGGTTGTTTTGCCTCCAAAATTTAAGATTTTTGATTGCCAGCCTGAAACTTTTTTTATCACTTTAGCCACCACTTCTGAAAAGTAAATAATTCTTTGTCCACCTATGTATAAAGGACATCCCAGATAATTTATAGGACTGTTTTTCCTGTTAAAGCCAGTAACCATTTTAATATTTTCAATTATTTCTTGGCTAGTCTTATCAGTGACCATAAAGAAACTTTTATCCTTGTTTACCATCTGATCAGACACCCCTTCATAATCCTCAATCACTTTCATAATAAGCTGTAAAGATGTACAATCTGTGGAGGTAAATATAATGATGTCATCTGCAAAACTCAAATGATTAATTTGAGGCCCTTTTCTTTCCATATTGAAGCCTCTATATAGGTGATTAGCCTGTAAATGATTAAGCTTTCTAGAAAGAAATTCAGCCCCAATAATAAAGAGGCCTGGAGATAGGGGATCCCCTTGTTTAAGACCCCTAGTAGACTGAAAGAAACCATGTCTTTTACCATTAATCACCACAGAATACCAATTATTGCTCATAATTCTCCAAGCTCTATCTATGAACAACTCACTAAATCCCATTTTTCTTAAAATAATACAAGTATATGCCCATGAAACCCTGTCATATGCTTTAACCATATCTAACTTAATAACTACATTCTTGCCCTCTTTAGGAAGCTTAATACCATGAATAATTTCTTGAGCTAGCATGATATTTTCAGAAATGCTTCTTCCTTTCACAAATCCAGATTGATTATCTGAAACAATGTTAGGGAGAATAGAAGCCAGTCTAGTACTAAGGATCTTGGATATTATTTTATTGGTAAAATTACTAAGGCTGACAGGTCTATAATCCTTCAGCTTATTGGGATGGTTGATTTTAGGAAGCAAAACTAGACAAGCATGAGTCATATATCTAGGTAATATCTTCCCACTAAAAAAATACTTTACTGCAGCCATCAGATCTTCTTGAATTATATCAAAACATACTTGAAAGAATTTTCCTCCAATTCCATCAGCACCTGGAGCAGAGTTAGGATTCATACTCATAATAATGGTTTTCAGTTCCTCCATATCAGGCATTTTATCTAACCTAGAGTTCTGTTCTAAGGTTATCAATTCAGGAATACCCTGCAACATGTCCTCATTAATCTTTTCATTGTTCCCTGTAAATATGTTTTGAAAATAATCACAAGCTTCCTTAGCCACCTTATCTTCACCTTGAATCCATACTCCACTATCATCCATAATTTTGTGAATAAACATTTTGTTTCTTCTCCCTCTAATCACAGCATGAAAGAATTTAGAATTTGCATCACCTTCCTTTAACCACTGTAACTGGGATTTCTGTTTAAGGATAGCATGTTCCATTTTCAAGTACTTTATATATTGAGCATTGGCTATACTTAACTTCTCTCTATTTTCTGTACTATTTTCACTAACCATATCTTCTTCAGCACTTTTAACAGCCTCCTCATACTGTTTCATTTTTCCAAATACATCCCCATATTCCTTGTTAGACCAGCATCTTAGTGTTGTTGTTAACCTCTTCAATTTTGTGTGTAAAATCCACATAGGCTCTCCCTTGACCTGTCTTTTCCAGCATTTCTCTACAGTTGGTAAAAAAGTTTCATTCATAGTCCAGTAATCTAGAAACCTAAAATATTTAATAATCTTAGATTGTTTATCACTCATCTCCAATAGTAAAGGACTGTGATCAGAACCTACTGAAGCCAAATGAGTTATATTACTGTGGGGCATTTTATCTAACCACTTGTCATTCACCATACCCCTATCTAATCTTTTCCATACTCTATCCCCATTTTTCCTGTGATTACACCATGTATAATCCTGACCATTATACCCCATATCCATCAATCCACAAGCCTCTATAATACTAATAATTTTGTTAATATTATATTCTTTACCCCCTCTCTTTTCCTGAATATCAGCTATTACATTGAAATCACCAATAGTACACCAAGGAAGACCAGTGTTAGACCATTTCAACATGCTTTCCCAAAGAGGTCTCCTTAAATAGTCTTTACATTTAGCATAAACATAAGTAATAAGAAACTTTTCACTGCACTCCTCATGTATAATTTCACAGGTTATCTGCTGTTGATCACTTTCCAAGATATTACAATTCACTTCCTTAGACCAAAACAACCAGATTTTGTTATTAGAATTACTATGAGCATAATGCATCATTAACTGCATTCTATAAGATTCTAACAGAGAAACATTAACAAAAGGCTCCAGTATAGCAATTATGGACAGATTATGAATCTTTTTTAAGTTGATTAATCTTTCAATAGCACCAAAAGTCCTAATACTTCTAGCATTCCAACAAATCATCTTAATCATCATAATCCTCTACTTATAGCTCTAGTATTAGGTTTTCTAACACTAGTATTTTGATTATTTTTCAACAATTTCCTGCCTCTTGGAGAAAGACCTTGTTTGCCAGTGACTTCTCTAATATCATCCACATTAGAGGTGTGTAACAAATGGCTTGATTGAATTTGAGAAGCTGTTTCAATAATTTCAATAGGTGTTCTCCCTTCCCCTAAGGATTGAGTGTCTTCATCAATCTCATCCTCAGAGTCAGGTTCCTTATATTCATCATTATCAATTCTTTGTTGATTAGTAAGATCCTTAGCAATGTTAGAAGAACTAGCATTATTTGTATTAATAACCTGCTGTTTATCAGGAACTTTAGGTTTATCAGGAGGTACATTACTAATATTAGTCAAATACCCCCCTTGATCATCCATTTTGCCTTTACCTTTATCAATTCTAGTCTGATTTATATTATTTTCCCCCTGACCACATCCAGCCTCACCTCCAACAGCTACACCAACATAATTATCAACAGTATGCATTAAAGTATTGGATGGGGGCATTGTGTCCATACCTGAATTATTTATATTCCTTTGCTGATTTCCAGTCTGAATAGTTCTAGTTAATTGTAGGTCCATCCTTTGCTGATTATTGTTATGGACTTCCTGTTCTTTGGATGTTGTACTGTAATCCTGTCTTTGTGATTGTTTATTTACTCTATTTATATTCTGAGTTCTCATCTCATGTACTTTTGCTGATTGTTCCTCCACTTCAGTTTCCAATGTATTGAATTCCTGCACTTCTAAATCAATATAAGTGTTTTGTATAGGAATAGAAACAATACCTGTCTGCATCTGAGGATGTTGAACTACTGATCTATCAGTAAATCTTACTTGTTGAGTAGTATGTCTTCTTCTTTGGGTTTGCCATTCAGCAGATGTCATTTGTTGTTGTGTTTCTTGAACCTGTTGTCCTGATTGATTGTAATCCATCTCTCTTCTACCAACATCCATACTTTTCTCTAAATGTTTTTCAGCACTAACATTTTGACCATTATCCTTACCAGCCCTGTTTTTCTCCATCTCCTTCCTTTTTTTATTCTCTTCATCCCTTTGTTTAATTATACAAGAAATTTCCTTATGCCCTTGGTGTTTGCAGTAAAAACAGTAGTCTGGGATATTATCATAGTCAATCTTTTGCCATCTTCCATCAGTAATGTCTTCTCCCTTATATCCCATCCAAATATGAGAAGGCCTTTCTTTTGTTAAGTCTACTTGAACTTTGACCCTAGCCTGACTTCCTCTAGTCTTGTTAATAGAGGCAGAATCTAGATATAACACTCTACCAATTGGTGAAAGAAGACTAGTAATAAACTCTTTGTTATAGCAATGCCATGGTAACTCAGGTAATGATATCCAAATGGGTA